>NW_015386487.1:363113-375413 GCF_001527695.2 Protobothrops mucrosquamatus
ATCCTTTTGACTGTCTGGTGTGGGTTGTGCTCTTTGGGGCAAAGTTGTTAAACTGTGAAGATTCCATGGTTGTGTACTGTCCAGGAGAGAAGAGCCACACCAAGCATAATCATTTTTCAAAATATCCTCTATTCTTGTTGACACAGTTCCATATTTTCATTGCCTAATGTACATTCAGCCAAAGACATTGAGGTTGCTGGAGATAGATGTGCTTTCTAGCGTGGACCGAGGACAGGATTAACACCAGGATGACTACCAGACCAACAATCAAGCAGTAAACAATACCCCAAAGAACTACCAACTCAGGCAAACAATCAAACAGTAAATAACAGCTTAATCAAGGAAACATCAAGAAAAAAAAATAACATTCCTACCAACATTGACAGGGCAAGTCACTCATATATAAACAGAAAAACCCCAGTCCCACTAGCACTGATGATGTTCCCTAATTGGTTCATAAAACATTTGCAAGAAAACCACCAAGCTCAGAGAGCACCAAAGATTCCCTAGCAAATGGATGGATGGATGGATGAGAAACCATCTTCCCTCCCAACACCAACAGGGTAAGCCACTGTATATAAACAGAAAGCAAACCCCACTCCCTTCTAGCACTGAGGATATTCCCTAGTTGGGTCATAAAATGTCTTCAAGAAAACAACCAAGCTCAGAGAGCACTAAAAACCCCACTGGGATCCGTGCATGGTCCAGGTCAATTTATACTTCAGAACGGAAGCAGCACCTGGGATGCCTTCCCTCCCAATTCCCACCAGGAAGCAAGTCCTTTGTTTCACCAAACCTCACACTCACTAGCCCTGATGATGTTACCTAGTCGGATAATCAAATATTTGCACACAAACAACCAAGCCTGGAGAGCACTAAGGACTCTACCCTTCAACCCTGAGCTACATACAGTACATCCTCTTCCATTGCTATGCACCTGAGGGCCAACAGATCCTTGATCCTGAAGGAAACTTTCTGTCTTCTTTGTAAGCAGTAACAAAGTTAGAAGTCTTTGGAAACTTCTTCACATCCTGCATCAGACAGAGCGACACCAGGAGAGGGAGCCAAAGACTTAATAAAGTGAAATATCCTTGAGTTTTTAAGCACAGCACAATATCTGTGCAAATTATTCTTATCTGATTTTTATCCTGCCTTTTTAAAATATATATACACAACTCAAGGTGGTGAATATATGTAGTACTCCTTTGACCTACTATTTTCCCCACAATCCAGCCATGAGGTGGATTTGCTGAGAAAGGGTTTGTCTATCTGTCTGTCTGATGCTATCTATCTATCCGTCCCACAAGGGAGTTTTCAAGTGTTCCTTCAGTCCAGCAGAGAAACAACCTGTGGCTACAAGCCAATTAATTCCACAATTTCAATTTTCATGTTTTGACCGTTTCCGTGAGAGCAAATTCTTTGGAAGGAACAAAAATTCCTTTCTACAGAAACAAAAACAAACGCCCTATTGAAATGTCACAAGATTGCAACATCACAACATAAACTGATTGTCAAGGGATCTGGCCTGCACCAACACCAAGCAAGCAGCTCAATCTGGACGTCCCCTGCCTGTCTTGCTTCACGTGCAACCACAGCCGACCCTTTGGAGACCTATAGATGGAGTCCAAGCAGGATGAACAGGGCCTTTGCAGAATACCTTTACTTTATGAAATAGCCAGATTTAAGTCTTGTTGAATTCATGGATAAGGAAAGCTTATGGGAGCTTGTATAATAAAGGTAGGAAAAAATAAAATAAATCTGAAAATATGTCCTGTGGTGCTTTTTTGTGTAAATGAACATGAGATTGAAAAAAATGGAAGTCAATGGACTGTAACAGCCCCAAATGATAGGCTTAGGGTAGGATAATAAAGCCCTGCCTGACGTTTGGTAGGAAGAATCCCAACGGAATTAATCTGTGTCCTTCATCCAGCTGTTCCAAACATTTTTTGGTTTGTTTGCTCTTAAAGCCCTGAATGGGATCTCGGAAAGGACACACTTATGTAGTTCATGTCCTCCTTCATGATTTGTAGCATCTTATCACCTTGCCCCACCATCGATGGGATGAGACATGACCAGCAAAGAGAGACTTTGTGAGAGCTCCTGAAAATGCTATGAATCCCACACTGAAACATAAATGCTAAAAAATAAAATCTTGTTCTCTCCTTTTTTTACATATAGTTCTGGAAACACTAGGTCACGATTTCATGTTTGCTTCAGGCATTTTTAATCCGTGTCTCAACTGACCACGTTCCTCGATCAGCTTCTGTGAGGTCTGCAACATTTGGAGAAGCTTATCTGCTGGTTCTCCAGAACTGCTCTGTGATTTGCAAATGGTCCTGCTCAACAGTTCAGATAGTTTATTATAAACACCATTTAGTCATCATTAATGGTCCTTTTTGTGATGTATTTTTACTGATGCTATTTTAAAGATCACCCAAATAGTTTGCAAATATTTCTTTGTTTGTTGGGAATTGTGTTGAAAGAGTTTAATTTTTCAGTCCAGCTGCTTCTATTGCTGATAGGTTGAGGAGAAGTGCTGGCTGAGGCCAACTGGCCCAGAGTCTTCTCTTCTGGGTTATATCTGGAGGCTTCTGGCAGGGAGAGTGTGCATTTGATATCTGCACACACAGAGACCACATCGTGATGGAATTCACTGGAGGAGACATTTACCAGAATGCATTTGATCCCAAAGTTTATCTGGAATATTTTCATTTTGGAAAAGGGTCGGTAGAAGATGAATTCCTGGAGTTTATTTTGAAATGCTTTTGCAAAATCTTTACTTCAGGTAAGTGATCCGTTCATTGCTGCAACTCTGAAAGGGGAGAAAGTTTATAAAAAGAAACAGACTGTAACTCCAGGGAAAAGGTCTTTGAAAGTTTTCAGCACTAGGTAAGGCCTCTGTTGGAAACTCTGAGCCGAGGGCTGGCTTATTCTTAAGCAACTTTTCGTGCCTCTGAAAGGTGATTTTTTTCAAGCTATGTTGAGCTCACGGTCTGCTGATTCAACGATCCTGTTGGCTTCTTATGCTTTATTTATTTCATATATGTAATTGCCCCATCCCTGCATTCAAACATCTGAAAGTGGTGAACATAACACCTAATAAAATACAACTGGGGGAGGGGGAGAAGATAAGATTCCAGTAAATGAATTTACAATGAATTAAAAGCATTCCACATAAATGTGCAGAAGTTTAAAAGAAATCAAGAAAAATTGGAGGAGATAAACTGTGTTCAAGTATGGGATTCACAGAGGACTTCGGTGTAGGGTGGAACTTCAAGAGGATCTAAAACACAGAGGTCTGCTGGAATCTTCCAAATATTATCAGGTATTCTCAGGACTTTTAACATCTGGGCTGTAAAAAATGGTTTCAGTCTTCCCAAGGATGATTAAAAAAAAAAGCTACAGGTGAATCTCCATTGCTTAAAGAAATTAAAAGTTTTCTTGATCCCATCAGTTCAACATCATCAGGGAATTCACATATGACTCTCCTTGGCAAAAGAGATTGGAGGAGATAAACCTGACTCTTTCCCCCTTCTCTTCCCCCTCCCAACCTCTCCTCTTCTTTATTCCAGGGGTGCTGAAAGGGGGCACCCTAATCGATATTGGCAGTGGCCCCACCATCTACCAGCTGCTCCCAGCCTGTGGGTCCTTCGGGGACATCATAGCCACCGATTATCTGGACCAGAACTGCCAGGAAATTACAAAATGGCTGAAGAAGGAGCCGGAGGCTTTTGACTGGTCCTCGGTGGTGCAGTATGTGTGCCAGCTGGAGGGAAACAGGTAGGGGGGCACAAGGATATCTGCCCATTAAAAAAACCCATGGGCTTAATTTTACAACTGATCAGGTCAAAGTTCCAGTGAAAGTTCATTATTGACTAATAGCAGGAATGGAGAAAAGCCAGCCAAGCAATGTTGACCGTTGAAACGCTCTGTGTGGTAAGGGAAAGGTCATCCTGATTAGCGACAAAAGGGACAGAAGCCAGAGGGAAGGGACCAAGCATATCAAGAAAAAGAGAGCAAGGAGAAAAAGAGAGAAAGGTGGGAGGGAATATTCAGCCCAAGCTGAGTGGGGAGTGCTAAACCAGCTCATTGGTGAAGCTTAGATGTTAACAACAGAAGAGAATATTTGTAGCCCAGGATTGAATTGTGGGCTCCTTCATGCTCACTGAGCTTGGTTGTTTGCTTGCAGATGTTTCATGACCCAACTAGGGAACTTCTTCAGTACTACAAGGGAGTGGGATTTGCAGGGAGGAGGAGGAGGAGGAGGAGTAGGCGGAGGAGGAGGACTGTGGGGTCCTTGGTGCACTCTGAGCTTGGTTGTTTGCTTGCAGACATTTCAGGAGCCAACCAAGGAACATCCTCAGTATTAGAAGGGAGTGGGGTTGCTCTCATTTTATATACTAGTGGTTACCTAGTTGGATAATGAAACATCTGCAAGGAAACAGCCATGCTCAGAGAGCATTAAGGACCTCACAATCCTGATGCATATTTAGCACATTTCCTTCTCCATATTTTTGAGCCCCTTTATTGATAGGAATTTCACTTTGGTAGCTGAGGGTGTCTATCTAAGGCTGCACATACCAGCTAAAGGGACTTCAATCGTTCTCAACATATTTTGGGTGTGCTGGAGAGCTACTTCAAGCCACCACTTCTAAGCTGGTTCAGTTGCATTCCACCGAGGTCTCAGAGCCATCTATTTATTGGCTTGTCGATGTCCCTCTAGGGAGACATGTGCAGAGAAGGAGGCCAAGCTGCGAAGAAGCATCAAGCAGGTCCTCAGATGTGATGTCCACCAAAGCAACCCACTGGCTCCCATTTCTCTGGCCCAGGCTGACTGCCTTCTGTCCACCGAGTGCCTGGAATCGGCCTGCAAAGACCAGCCGAGTTTCCAGGCCGCCTTGAAGAATCTCAGTTCTCTGCTGAAACTCGGGGGACACTTGGTGCTCGGTGGGGTTTTAGGGTGCACGTTCTACAGGGTAGGCCCTCATAAGTTCTCCAGTATGCTCTTCACGGAGGACATGCTGAAAAACGGCCTGAGTGCCGCTGGGTTTGCCATTGTAGAATTCAATGTGGAGCCCAGAGTTTTTAAGACCAATATGGAGGACTGTGATTTCTCTGGAAAGTATGTCATTCTTGCCCGCAAGGACAAAGAAGTGTAAACCTTGGTGGCTTTATTGTATCCTAAAAGCCACAGCATCACTTTGGATCTGGAATGTGCTTGTTCCAAGCCCGTCTCTACTGCGGTCTCGTCTCCGTTTTAGCTTTCTAAGTGTCACATGAAGGCCATGATAAGCCAGCTTATAGGCCAGTTGTGAGGTCACACCCTCAATAAAGATGGAAGAAGTTAAAATAAAGCACTTTCTAAAACAAGCACGCGTTGTGTTGATCTATTTTTAGTGAACAGTTAATGAAAAATAAACAAATTAGGCAGAGAACAATGAAGATGCCAGCATTCACCTGGGTTTTTGTTCTGTTCTGTGCGTTGATAAGGCATTGAGACGAAGCAGAGTAACAGCAGTTGCTTCTTTACTGAATCTCCAACAGAACCAAAACAAAATGGTGCAGATTCCTTTTATACCCTTTTGCAGGGACAGTGTCAGCCAATCAATGCAACATATTTCTCCTGCCTTGCGCATGCGCAATAGGCTGGAGACAGCCTGTCTGGCCCAGGCAGCCATGTGGTCTGCCCGGGTCTCTCTGCAGCTCCCTGCACCTGCTCTGTCAATCACAGGCCCAGGACATAACAGTTTTCATGAATGGGCCAATTTTATTTATTTATCTGTCAATGGTAAGTGTTGGTTTTTCAGTGAGCTTTAAAAATTTGGGCACCAAGATTAGCCAAAGTTTCTCTCAGGCTGCATTTACACCATACACGCAATTAAAATGGAACTTCTACATTTGGGTAAAGAAAGACGTCCTTCAATCCTCTTTTGTTTTTATGTCACAATTTCTACTTTGTTGTTCTGTGTAGTCATGATGTGATTTGCATTTGACAAACACAAGCCAGATGCTTCTCAGCTGAAGGGGAGGCCCTGGAGGACCCCAAGTCCCCTGGCCACGTCTGTCAAGATTTGAGGGGGAACCGAGGAGAGGGCGGCCCCCAGGAAAATCCATCCCTGCCTTTCATAGACTCAGAGGCCCCATGGAGGAGGACCAAGGGGCCCAGACTGGATTATGCCTGAATTTCAGGCAGCTCAGCAGAAGAAGAACATTTTGGCCTTTCCTCTGAAAATACCTCCAACAAAACATCTATTGCAGTGTATACTGATACGTGGTTGGATACCAAGTTTCTAGTCCAGCACCTCGACCTTTACACCTAAGTATCTCATTTTATGAGCTTGCACATCAGGATTACAAATTAACAAAGCAGTTGGTGGAGGTCACATGCTAAGCCATAGGTCACCATAGATAAGGGCTCTTGTGGGGCATGTTGTAGAAGGACTGCATTCCTGAAGGGGCTTTTCTTGGAGCCTCTGCATCTGACTGGCTGTTGCTCATAAAAGTGTTTGCAGATTACCAAATTGCTAGGTGTTTTGGAAGGGCAAAGATTCTCCCAAGGGGACTTTATTTTATTTTATTTTATTTTATTTTATTTTATTTATTTTATTTTATTATTTTATTTTATTTTATTTTATTTTATTTTATTTTATTTTATTTTATTTTATTTTATTTTATTATTTTATTTTATTTTATTTTATTTTATTATTATTTTATTTTATTTTATTTTATTTTATTTTTTTATTTTATTTTATTTTATTTTATTTTATTTTATTTATTATTTTATTATTTTATTTTATTTTATTTTTTATTTTATTATTTTGTTTTGTTTTGTTTTGTTTTGTTTTATTATTTTATTTTATTTTATTTTATTTTATTTTATTTTATTTTATTTTATTTTATTATTTATTTTAGACAAAAAAAACATACACGTCAGGAAAGTTGCATCTTTCTTAAACCTAGTATATCTTCTTTGTGGACATAAACCACGGAGAAGTTGTTTAACAACAAGAAGTTGTTAAATGAAGGGTAGCTACGTGGCCAATGTGGCTTCTTTCTCCATACCTGTCTCCCTCCAACTCACAGACCTATTTCATGATGGGGATCCAGTCAAAAGCCCCCAGTTCCTTCTTCAACCATTGCTGCATCTCCCCCCAGTTCTGGTCAGTGTAATCAATGGCTATGATCTCCCGGAAGGATTCGCAGGTGGAGAGGAAGTGCTAGATGGATGGGCCAGTGCCAATGTCGATCAGGGTGTCTCCCTGGATGCCATCTGGTTCATATCAACCCAAACACAATTTTTCAAGATGCACAATTTCCTTGACTAGGTTCCCCTAATATGGCTAACTTGCTGGCCTGTTTTGGGCAGGGTTGTGTTTTGCTAAAGTGCTTGAGATGTAGGCACACTTAGAAACCTCACCACTGAAGCATGATTTGTGGCAATGATCTTTCATGTCAGGCAAAAAAATTCAACAACACTATCGGACTAAAAATCGTCTCTTTATGAAATAGATACAACCCTCCTTTTTACATTTTTGAACTGGATACTGAGTGTATTTGTCCACTTCAGTTGCTAAACACGATTTTCAGCCTATACATGTTATTCATTTTCATACCCATTCTCCCAATGAAGGTTTGGGGAGAAGGGCTGTTGGCCTCACGTTGTGTCTTCCCACAGGGAAAAATGGCCAGAGAAGGAAGCAAAAGTCCAAAGAGCCATCAAACAAGTCTTAAAGTGTGACGTGAGCAAATCAAAGCTTTTGGCTCCAATGGTTCATCCTCCCGCAGATTGTTTGATGTCTTCTCTGTGCTTGGAAACGGTTTGCAAAGACCTCTGCACCTACCGATCTGCTCTGAAACACATCAGCTCACTGGTCAAATCAGGAGGGCATTTCATTTTATCCACTGTCCTGGAAGAAAACTTCTACATCGTCAGACAGCATACCTTCTCCAACCTCTACCTGGAGAGGGAGGTGGTGGAAGAGGCAGTGAGAGAGGCTGGCTTTGTTATTAGCTGGGCTGAAGAGATCAGGTTCAAACTGCACTCCTCAATGACTGATTCTAGGGGTTATGCATACTCCTAGCTCAGAAGAGCAGTATCTGAGATGAAGCAGCAACTAGAAGCTATTGAGGTTTACAGTTGTCATTATCACCGTTGTTGTTAGTTGTGAAGTCGTGTCCGACCTATCACAACCCCATGGACAACATTCCTCCAGGCCTTCCTGTCCTCTACCATCTTCTGGAGTCCATTGAAGCTCACGCCTGCTGCTTCAGTGACTCCATCCAGCCACCTCATTCTCTGTCGTCCCCTTCTTCTATTGCCCTCAATCTTTCCCAGCATTAGGCTCTTCTCCAGTGAGTCCTTCCTTCTCATTAGGTGGCCAAAGTACTTGAGTTTCAGCTTTAGGATCTGGCCTTCTAAAGAGCAGTCAGAGTTGATCTCCTCTAGGACTGACCAGTTGGATTGCCTTGCAGTCCAGGGGACTCGCAGGAGTCTTCTCCAGCACCATAGTTCAAAGGCCTCAATTCTTTGGCACTTGAAAGCTGTTCCAAATCAGTTGTGCTGTACTGAGAAAAGCACAAATATATAATTTGAACCAATAGAAGGGAATATTTGTAACTCAGGGTTGAAATGGGGTCCTTGGTGCTCTCTGAGCTTGGTGGTTTTCTTGCAGACATTTCATTACCCAAACTAGGTATAACATCATCAGTGCTAGAAGTGCAAATTCTAGCCCCTTTTAACACTGATGATGTTACCTAGTTGGGTAATGAAATGTCTGTAAGCAAGCAAGCACAGAAAGCACCAAGGACCCCATATTTGGTCTCAGAACTGCAGCTGTCCCTGTCAGGAATTTCCCAGATGTTATACTACAATTCCCATAATTCTTCTGCCAGTTTCCTATAAATAATGAAGACTACATTGCAATATATCTGTAAAGTCACCAAATTGGGACTCAATTTAAAATGCTATTGCACCAATGTGCAGGCACACAAATATAACACAAACACAGTCACACAGAGAGAGCCATGACTAAGAAAGATACAGGTAGCACCAGAGCAGGGTGGAAATGAGTTTGGTTGAGATTTCTGGCTGCATAATTTTAAATTCCCATTTGTCTCTGCTTACCTGAGTTCCATAAAGAGTCTATATGAATCTAGCTATAACAGAATGATTTATGAATGTGAACCTGTCCTCATTTTGCCGTCTGAAAATGGAGCAAAAATAAATGGATTTCCATTGTGTCTTGTCAAAGTTATTTAAGGGCTGATTAAAGAAAGGTTTTCTGTCTACATTCTGCCTCTATTCAGAAAGGTTGCCTCTAAACCAAAGCCATCCCTTCATTTCCTGAGATTGGAGGGCTTGTCTAGGGATTTTCAGGTGCCAAGAGTCATGGCTCTTTGTAGAAACCATAAAAAATGGGTTCAGAAATAACTCCCAGGGAAAGCTGGGGTTTTTTTTGGACAAGCCCAAAGAGTGCTTGTTATCATCCTGGACCAGCCAGGATTCATTACATCAGTAGGAATCCCAGAACTGGAAGCAATTCCTCAAAGAAGCAATTCAGCACGAGTAGAGAGTTTAAAATGAGACAAAAGTGAAGCTGGAGGTGGAAGGGAAAAGGTTCCCTGAAGTCCACCAGGGATGGAAGGCCAGTTACAGGCTGAATTGTTTTTCTTTCTTACTTTGCAAATGGAAGAATAACGTTGAACAGCCCAACAGCTCATTTGGAAAATGCTGTCCCGGTATCTCTAATCAGCCATGCAGGTTGAAGCTCAAGCAAAGATTTGCTTCTGTGTCTGGGTGGAAGTCCTGAATGAAATTAGCAGGCCATCTGTAGAGGTCCTGAAGGCATGTCCATGCATGACTTCAGAGCCTGAACTAGTCTTCTGCAAAATGGGGGAAGGGTGGCCTCATGGGAAGGACTCCAGGTAGGGAAGAAGAGGCCTAAAACTCTTCTATGTCTAATGAGATAGGAGACATGAATGGAGTAATTCTGCTTTCCAGATGCAGGAGAAGAAGCCCCATTTCTGCTGGACTTCCATCATCTTGAGGACAAGAGACGTTCCAAGGCCCTGTCATCCGAAACCTTTCGGAGAACAGAGTACATTCTTCAGATTTTCCATGGAAAGATTCTGCTCAGAATTCGTCCTGCTGGCCGGTTTAGAAGAACAGCTCCCGCAGCCCTGAGGATCGGGGCAGCCCAGGAGGCAAAACATGTTGGTTTTAGAGGGCATCTTCAAGGATCTTAGGTCAGATCAGATAATATCAGATTTAAGTTCTGACTGCAAGATTTGGAGCCAATAAGCAGGAAGTAAGAGATGAATAAATTAGGGTGAAAGCTAGGAGGGGAGCTGGACGTGTAAGAAATAGAGCTGGGAAGAGGAAGAGGGAAAGGGAAGAGAGGTTGTCTCAAAGGCGAAGTGGACTCTGGAGCAAAACTGAAGCCCAAATGAAAAGGGATCCCTGGCAAAAGAAATAGCTTAAAGGAGGAGAATAAAAGAAACGTGGTGTTTGTGTATGTCTCTGTGTCCCTCTCTATGTCACTCTCTGCAATGGAGAAAAAAGGAAATGACTGGAGAAGCCAAAAATTAAAAGGCTCAACTGCCTGGCAGAATTATAAGTGCAACTGTGCCAGGGAAGGAGTTAGGAGGAAAAGCAAATGACAAAGAAATTATGGAAAAAAAATTGGAGCCCCACCAAGCCCCCTTCCATGCCCTCCTCTGTCTCACAGAGGAGCAAAATAGTTGTTCTCTGCCCCAGATGGAGTGTGCATGGAGAGAGGAGGTGGAACCTGACTGTTTGGACAACTGGCCTTGAGGGGAAAACTCTCTACCATGCCTCTCCTGCCCTCTGGCAAGAAGACCCTCCCCCTCCTTTCTCCCTTCCTTCCCTTTTGTGCAGAGAGGAAGGGGGTCTCCTGCTGCCTCCTTTCCAAGGGAGAACAACCGATTGCATAAGATGGAGAGGACAGGTCAGGTCCTGGCTTCAAATCTCTTGGCAGGAGGTGGGCAAGATGATCACGTTGCAAAATAGAACAGTGTGATTTGTTGAGAAACCAATCAATAAAAGAAATTAGGGGGGAACTTCCGGTGGCTGCCAGCGGCCGATGGAGGCAATCTGACAGCCTCCCGTCAGCGTTCTATGTAAAAGCCGGCAAAACAGCGCGTATCAGCTGTTTGCCGGCTTCAGCCTTCTTCTCGGGCGAAGGGAAGAAGGTGAGCTGCTGGTGAGTAGGCGTAGAGTTCCCTAGTCTCCCTGAGGGCTCTCGGGGAGATGTAGGTGTGAACTCCGCTGGAGCTCACAGCCATCTCCATAGATCGGGACGTCTTCATTCCAGTAACGAAGCAAGACGCCGTTTCCACCTCTAAGGATAAAGATTTGAATTGTGAGTAAAGCTCCAATAGACAGAGCTTACCAGGAACGCCGGATTTTTTGGATAAAATCTCAACTCTAACTCGATTGTTTTAAAGACATCTTCTCTAATAGTTAAGTTGAAAGTGAAACTTAAAGAAAAAAATGGCTGCGGTCAAACTGCTTCTTTGTTCTAAAGGAAAACTTTTACTTCTCTTCCAGTTGAGGATTGCTACATTGTAACAGACTGTAAAAAATACAGAAAAATTGAAGGAAAAATCTAGGGAAATTCTAATTAAATGACTGCTGTTCTGCATTGACTTTTGATACTTTTAAAGACAATTTTACAATTATTCTTAAGTTATAATGGCTTCTAAACGTGGAACCTCTGCAGTACCTAAAGCTCTTGCTTCATCTCCAGCTGTACAAATACCACAGCAGAAAGCTAACCCCCCCCCACCCTCTCCTCCTCCTTATATTACTCTTAAGGACTTACAAGATTCTTTGGCACAGCTCTCAAAACAAATGATACAACAAACACAGCAAATTATACAGCAAATGAGAGTGGAAACTGAGGAACTTCTTGTAAAGAAAAATGATGAATTGTATGAGAATTTATCTCAGATCTTTCAAGGTTTTGCTTCTCATGTGGACCGTATAGATGAACGTATAGATGATGTGGGGGAGAAGATGGAGGGGATGGAGGAGAGAATGGAGGAGAGAATGGGAAAGATTGAAGAAGAAGTGCAGATAATACAAAATGATACTGTGATGTCACAATTTAGAGAGATGGAACATGCTATAAGAATCAGAGGGTTAAAAGAGGACCTACAGGAAAAACTTAAAGAGGAAATATCAGCTGCACTTGCCCTGGTCTTTGACTGCGATCCTGAAATTATCTTTGGAGAAATTGAAAAAATATATAGAGTAAACTCATGGGTCGCACGTCAGAA
>NW_015386487.1:375723-376850 GCF_001527695.2 Protobothrops mucrosquamatus
AATGACACGTGCAGCTTATAGGCGAAAGGAGAGAGAACAACAAAAAGAAACTGTGCCTATAACATATCCATCTACCTCAGAAGCTGTGGGAGGGGCTAGACCAAAAAGATCTGTTACGGCAGACCTACATGGGATGCTTCAGAAATTTCAAAAACCAAAAGATGGCTAAGTTTTTGACTTGGAATGTTAATGGACTGAACTCACCACAAAAAAAGAAAAAAACATTCCATTACTTAAAACAACATAAAAACGATATTATATGTTTACAAGAAACGCATATCTCATCAAATGACCAAAAGTATTTGATTAACTATAAATTGGGATTACATTTTGTCGCTCCTGCACCAAGGAAAAAAGCTGGCATAGTTCTTTACGTTAAGAAGGAGTTATTGCCAAAGTTAATAGATTATGATATAGAAGGAAGATTTATACTTGTTGAATTCTTGTTGAATGGGAAGAAATGCCTCATAGTTGGTTTATATGCACCTAATCAATGTCATCTACAGAAACAATTTTACCGTTCTCTACATCAAAAAATAGCCCAATTGGATTACAAGTCGGTTATTATGATGGGAGATTGGAATGGTGTAATAGATCCAATGAAAGATAAGAAGACTTCTTCTAAAATCTCAACTCAAATTAAACTACCTAAAAGCTTTTTTGCATTACAGGAGGACTTTGAGTTAAAAGATGTCTGGCGAGATTGGAACATGGGAGAAAGTGACTTTACATTTTTTTCGGACAGACATAAATCTTATTCAAGAATTGATTTTATTCTGATTACTAATGATTTGGTCTCAAAGGTTAAAAAAGTGAAGATCTCTCCTAAGACTTTATCAGATCATAGTCCTGTATTGATGGAGATCTTAAATGATGGAGGAAGTAAAAGAACTTGGAGGCTGAATGAAAATTTGTTAAGATATGAAAGTAAGACGGTCCTGCTGGCCTTGCGCGACTCACCCCTCGCGCAGGCCTGGCCCAATAACATCTCTAGGGCCTACCTCGAGGATGGGGTGTGGAACCCCGAGAGGTGGCATGCAGCGGTTACCAACAAGAAACTATTTAAATTGTTTAAATTGAGAGCTTTTCTACAGGGGTGTTTTAATAAATTTTTAGGGGGAACCAGG
>NW_015386487.1:380167-393911 GCF_001527695.2 Protobothrops mucrosquamatus
ATGAGGATGATCCTGGCTGTTACCCCAAACTGCTTCTGGTTGGTGCTTGAGAAAGAGGTTGGGAAGTAGGGAGTGGAAGGAGGAAGGTGGAGTGGTTGAGAGTCTAGAGGGAGGAAGGCTTGGTAGGTGAAAGAGGGGGAAGCAGAGAGGGGGCAGCCGGGATCACCCGTAAAGTATCTTTTCTTTTGTGTATTGATGTCTTGTATTTATATGCATCAAGTTTATGTTTATATTTTGTTATACTTGAAAATAATAAAAAAATTAAAAAAAAAAAAAAGAAATTAGGGGGTGGCGCTAACAAACATAAAAATATAAAAATGCTCAGAGTTTGAAAGTATCAACCAGCGGTTGGTAAGAGTTTGTGGGATGATGGAGGAGCCTTTCACACACAGAGATTTCTACTCTGAGCATTTTGTTTCCAAAGACTATCTGCAAACCTATTATAAATTTAACTTAGATGATAATGGAGTGAATAAGCATCTAAGCTTTTTCCTGAAAGGGGCCCACAGGACATTCACCCTAGGTAAGTGCTGACTTCCCCAATTTTAACCTCAAGGCAGGGACGTTGATCTGAGATGGTCTGGAGGAGCCGAGAGGCAGATCTCAAAGTTATCCCTTCATCTTCATAATTCTGCTGATCGTAACCTGCACCACTTAGATGTCCTCTCCGGGATAACAGCCACAAACTGGAAGCCTCTTACAAAAGGCAGATGCCAAAATGTTGACAAACATTACTTGGCTTTTTCTGCAGACTAATGTGGAAATGAAACCCAATCTATTGGCTTGTGGACAAATGTTTCCCCAATCTCTTTCACAAGTGACTTCTTCATGAGATAGGGGATAACAGGTGGGTTGGAAATAGGTTCATGGGGATGCTAAGAGGAGAAGGGGTTGCCAGGTGATCAGGTGGCCTCTAGGATGCTCTTTGAAGGGCTTCTGGTGCTTCTGGGGAAGTTTAGATGGGCAAAATAGGCAACAGTGTGAGGAATAGCAGATGTGAAGAACCCAAAGCAGACTGAGCTTCAAAAACTCTGCATTTGGTTTGATGGTCTTCAGATGGCATCAAGGGAGATACCCTGATCGACATTGGCACCGGCCCAGTTATCCACCTGTTCCTCTCTGCCTGCGAGTCCTTCCAGGAGATCATAGCCACTGATTACACTGACCAGAACCGGGAGGAGGTGCAGCGATGGCTGAAGAAGGAACCTGGGGCTTTCGACTGGATGCCTGTCGTGAAATATGTCTGTGAGTTGGAGGAGGACAAGTAGGTATAGGAAGAACATAGCTTTTGCTTTGAGAGTTTTTGAGACTATAAGATTTATTTAGCCTAAGCTAAAGTAGGCAATCAGGGACACTTCTTCCAACTTTACCTAATCTGTCCATATATAAAAATGCAGCAGCAGAGATTTTGCAATCAGGAGCTCAACAGGAGAATAATTGAGCAGACCAGAAAAGTCCACATTGAAGAACCAAAGCGGACTCTCTTTCAGAAAGCATGGCTTACTAGTGCCTCAGTAGCTTTTGTGTCCATTCTACTAGTAAATGCCAACGAGTGCACATTTTCTTCTGAGCAGATGGGAAGTGGAGAACCAGTTGTTTCAGACTTGGTCTCTGTTTTAATTCTTCTGCAGTGCTTCAGAAGGACCTGCAGGGTCATCTCCTCTTCAATGGTCCATGTCTTCTTTGGGCCTCCATTTCCCTGGTGCTCTCTCCTGGTGGGACCTCTATCTAAGCAGGGTCTCTCTAGCCAAAGCCCTCCATTGGCTTCCATCTCTGTTTCTTCTTGCATCGGACTCAGAAAGATGAGTAGCAGCCTATTCAACCCTCCAGGCCTTGATGTTCTTCCCCATTTTTCATTTTTTTATTTTTCATTGCCCGGTGGACTCACCCATTAAATTGAAAAGAAAAAGTGTGGTTCTTCTCCTGCTGGTTCCAACTGTAGAAAGGCAGTGAGAATCCAACTTTTGCTCAGGAATTAACTGAATTAACTCTTAATTAACTGAACATATAAATTGACCATTTCCACAGCAGCCCTATAATGCCAGAGAGGAGACTTCATGACACAGAGGTTGCCATTATCTATTTCCACCCCGACCTTTGATCCAGAGACTTAAGCCATGATATAACCAAAATCGCTCATTATTATTTTATTGAAATTATTTATAGCCCCCATCTGTGATGCCAAGATTAATATATTGGCAATAGAGCCATAGCAGCTACGTGGGGAGAGGCTCTTAGACCAATGTTTCTATTACTGGCTGGGAAAGTTCTGAAAGCTGGGACCTTCCAGGTCCCCAACTGATATTTGAATCCAGGTAAGAAGGAATTCTTGCTGAGAGAAGGGCTTTCCTTTTCTTGAAGGACAGCAGACTTGGGAAGTCTGCCCTGTTTCCATCCATAAAAAGAAGGGCAACTCTAGGTTGACAAAGGTTTGGAGGTAGGCAGGTCATACTCCTCCTGTCTTCTCCCCACCAGGGAAAAATGGCCAGAGAAGGAAGAGAAGGTCCAAAGAGTCATCAAGCGATACCTGAAATGCGATGTGACCCAACCCAACCCTTTGGCTCCGCTGGTTCTTCCTCCTGCAGATTGTTTGCTCTCCACCTTTTGCTTCGATGGGGCTTGCAAAGACATCCCCACCTACCGATCTGCCTTCAGGAACATCAGTTCCCTTCTGAAACCAGGGGGGCACCTCCTGTTTAATTCATCCCTTGAAGGGCACTACTATACGGTTGGCCAATACCATTTCTCTCTCCTCTACCTCGAGAGGGAGATGATAGAAGAGGCAGTGAGACAGGCTGGCTTTGTCATTAAATGAATTGAGGAGACCAGGATCCACTTCCCTCCTTCTGTAGCAGATGCGAAGGGGCTGTGCATTCTTCTTGCCCAGAAATGCAGCCCATGAATATTAGGCAACTGTTGATGAAACACCCAGAGATTTCCCCAACAATTGTTATGAAACTGTTATACAAGTTAGGGAAAGCACACACCATGTGGCTTCTGTGATCTTTTCTATGCCTTTCCTAGTAGGTACTGTGTGTAATAAAGTAACATCTTGCCTCTCTGTTTGTGTGTTGGTTTATGCTTCCCTTGTGTTGTGTCTCTCTGTTTCCTGTGTACATGGCTTCTCTGAGCATGCATTGTTCTGTGTTGCCTTCGGCCCTACCCATTCTGAGATGGCACTCCCTTCTTCCTGGCTACCTCCAACTTGGTGACCCTCTCAGTGCCTCTAGCCGCTGCTCCCCTACAAGTCAGAGCCCCTCATCCCCCTCTCTCTGCTGCCCCCATGAGTGGCAATGCTGAGCCAGTTCAAAGCAGAGGCAGATCATCCAAGGGGCTACCACTGGCCACTGGGAGGTGAGGGGGCAGCCTCCTTCAGCCCTCTTGGTCTTACCTCCTTCCTATCTGCTTATTGTCCCACCTCCTTGATAGGTCCCTCTAGGCGTGGTTCAGGCTGCCCACGGACACCCTTGTACTAGGCAGCTGCCCCACTTTTTAAGGATGCTGCAATCTGCAGAAGCGTAATTTGTGGAGCAGGTCAGGACAAGGAAGAGCAGCTGAAAAAGAGGCATAACAAGGTAGGGGCCAGGCTACCAGGCTACCTATCTGGAAACATATTATAAAATTAAGTTTGATGATGATGGAGTTGATCTGCTTCTAGCCTTTTTCTTGAAAGGGGCCCACAGGGCATTCACTGTAGGTAAGTGTCGGCTTTCCCAATTTTAACCTCAAGGTGAGGGACAGTTGTTGATCTGAGATGGTCAGCATGGTCATTTCTTCCTGAGAGAGGCTCAAACTGGTGGGTTGGAAATAATTTCATGAGAATGCTAAGAAAAGAAGGGGTTGAGAAATAGCTTAAAGTGCGGGGGAGGAGAATAAAGGGAAAAAAAATCTCTCTCTCTTATTCTGTATGTGTGTGTGTGTGTTTGTGCATGCGTGCTTCTCTCCATCACTCTCTGCAAAGGAGAGAAAGGAAGATGGCTGGACAGAATCCAAAAATTGGAAAGCTGGACTGTCTGGCAGAATTAGAATGCTGCGCTCCAGCGCAGGATTTAGGAAGAAAAGGAAACCACAATACTTTTCTGGAGCAAAAAAGCTTCCTTCCACCTGCTCCTCGGTCTCACAGAGGAGCAAACAAGAGATTCTCATCTGTAGGGTGGTCAGAGAGGGGAGGTGGAGCCTGTCTCTTTGAACATCTGGCCCTGAACACCCTCTTCTCTGTCATGCCTCTTTTCCTGCCCTCCGGGAAGAGGACCCTCCCTCCCTTCCCCCTTGCTTCCCTCTTCCCAGAGAGGAAGGGGGTCTTTCCAAGGGAGAACATCTGATTGCGTAAGATGGAAAGGACAGGTCAGGTCCTGGCATCAAATCACTAGTCAGGAGGTGGGCAAGATGATCAAGCTGCAGCATGCAATAGTCTGCTTTGTTGAGAATCTGATCTGTAAAAGAAATCTGGGGGCAGAGCCAACAAAGATAAAAATATTATAAAGCTCAGGGCTTGAAGGGAGCAGCCAGCAGTTGGCAAAAGAGTTTGTGGGGTGATGGAGGAGCCTTTCACAGAGGGAGATTTCTATGCTGAGAATTTTCTTCCCAAAGATTATCTGGAAACATATTATAAAGTTAACCTTGATGTTGATGATCAACTTGTAACCTTTTTCCTGAAAGGGGCCCACAGGGCATTCACCGTAGGTAAGTGTTGACTTTCTCAATTTTAACCTCAAGGTGAGGGACGCTTGTTGATCTGAGATAGCCAGGAGGAACCAAGAGACACAACGCAAGCTCATTGGTTCATATTCACATTTGGAATATTCATATTCACACTTGGAATATTGCATCCAGTTTTGATCGCCATAATATAAAACAGATGTTGAGACTCCAGAAAGAGAGCAGAAAAAAGCAACAAAGATGGTTAGGGGGATGGAGATTAAAGCATATGAGGAACAGTTGCAGGAATTGGGTATGTCTAGTCTAGAGAAAAGAAGGACGAGGGGGGAAATGATAGCAGTGTTCCAAGATGTGAGGGGCTGCCACAAAGAATAGGGGGTCAACCTATTCTCCAGAGTACCAGAAGGCAAAACAAGAAGCATTGGCTGGAAACTAATCAAGCAGAGAAGAAACCTGGAATTAAGGAGAAACTTCCTAACAGTGAGAACAATTAACCAGTGGAAGAACTTGCCTCCAGAGGTTATTGGTGCACCATCAATGGAGGTTTTTAAGAAGAGATTGGACAGAGATTTGCTCAGAATGATATAGGGTCTCCTTCATGTCCAGGAGGTTGGACTAGAAGACCTCCAAGACCCTTTCCAAATATGTTTCCCTGTTATATTCACAATTTTGCTCATTATAACCTGCACCACTTAGATGTTCTCTTCAGGGTACAAACAGTCACGAAGTCGAAGTAGCTTACAAAAGGCACAAACATTATTTGACCTTTTCTAGAATAGAATAGAATAGAATAGAGTGGAGTGGAGTGGAGTGGAGTGGAGTGGAGTGGAGTAGAGTAGAGTAGAGTAGAGTAGAGTAGAGTAGAGTAGAGTAGAGTAGAGTAAAATTCTTTATTGGCCAAGTGTGATTGGACACACAAGGAATTTGTCTCCGGTGCATAGCTCTCAGTGTACATACAAACAACAAGGTGATAGGTCATAGATCATAGATCATAGTTACAATCATTAATCATAAGATACAACATCAGGTGCTAAATCACACATACCAATAGGAGAAGGTATTAGGAAAGATGAGAAAGATGAGAAAATGAGAAAGGTGAGAAAGATAATACAGCCTACTACATGGGCAAATATCTTTAGGCCTAAGACAGTGCTGTGGAAATTAGGTGTTCAACTGAAAGATGGCATGGGGAAAAAACTATATGTCTAATTGTTTTGGCATGCAATGACCTATAGCGGAGTCCAGAGGGGAGAACTTGAAACAGTTTACAGACAGATATGGAAATGAAACCCAAGCAATTGGCTTGTGGACAAAAGTTTTCACATGTGTGTACTTCTTCTTGTGAAATGAGCAAACAGGTTGGTTGGAAATAGGTTCATGGGAATGCTAAGAAGACAAGGGGTTGCCAAATGGTAAGGTGGTCTCCACAATGCTCTTTGAAGGGTTTCATGTGCTTCTGAGGCAGCTTAGATGGGCAAAATAGGCAACAGTGTGAGGAATAGCAGATGTGAAGGACCCAAAGCAGACTGAGCTTCAAAAACCTCTACATTTGGTTTGATGGGCTGCAGATGGCATCAAGGGAGATACCCTGATCGACATTGGCACCGGCCCAACCATCCACCAGTTCCTCTCTGCCTGCGAGTCCTTCCGGGAGAAGGACATGAAGGGTCTCCTTCATGTCCAGGAGGTTGGACTAGAATATCTCCAAGGTCCTTTTCAAATATGTTACTCTTGTCATGGTTCCGACAGATCAAACACTTCAAAGAACTTTGAGTCATTGTTTACCTTAAATAATCTTTTATTCAAGTAACATAATATCGGCACTACATAATCAAAGCCAAAAACTGAATTCCCGTCCCCTGGGCACATAATATCAAAGCACAATTCCCTCCTCCAATTAACAGTCGTAAATCACATTCCCCAGTTAGCTTGAAGCATGGGCTTCCTCTCCAGCTCTCCAGCCCGATTCTTTATCAGCTCTGGGCTCAATAGCCTTGATTCTCACTCTATGTTTAGTGTTGTTATGTCTAACTAGACTCTCATTCATATCCCCCCCTCCCAGCATCATCTAACTCTATAAGCAAAAGGGAAAAGATGGCTACACTTCCATCTGTTGTCAATGCAAAAACATCCGATGTTAGCAGCATTGACATCCGCCCCCCTTACAAAAAGGACAAATCCTGTAATGTAAACAAAAGCACATGTTAGGGATTGCCTCTCGGTTTATTAGGGGGTTTCTTATAGAACCTATTAATGAGTCTGTCAGCTTTCACATTGCTAGACTTCACTCAAGTGGCCTCAGACAACGAATATCCCTTCCATTGTACTAAGTACTGCAATTTCCCTTTAAAAATTCTAGAATCAAGAATTTTACTTCTTAGTGAGTCTGTCCTGCCACCACGAGGGGTCCTGGTACCTTCTTAGGGGGAGGTCTTAAAGTGGAACCCCGATTAGGTTTCAACAAGCTGTAATGGAAAACAGGGTGAACTTTTCCTAAGAGCTTAGGGAGTTTTAATTCCACTGTGACTGGGTTAATGATCTTTACAATGGGGAAAGGTCCCAAGAACTTCTGTCCTAACTTCTTACTAGGTAATTTGAGCCGTAAATATTAGTTGACAGATAAACCTTTTCCCCAACTTGGAATGTTCTTTGAGGAACCCTTTTTAAAATCTGCCTGCTTTTTATATGTCTCGGAAGCCTTTTTTAAAGCAGTTTTCATGGTTTTCCAAACTTCTTCCCACCTCCTCACCCATTGATCAAGTGTTTGTGAAGCGGAGGGCACCTGGGGGTATTTAGGTATTGGGCTGAACTCTTTCCCTATAGCCACTTTAAAAAGCGTGAAGCCGGTGCTGCTGTGAACAGAGTTATTGTTAGCCACCTCTGTGAAAGGGAGGAGGTCAGTCCAGTTCATTTGTTGGTAGTTAACATAGCATCTGAGATATTGCTCCACCATTGAGTTCGCGGATTCAGCCGCCCCATTAGTAGACGGGTGAAAAACAGATGATAGACCTTGAGATGAGCCAATTAGTTTAAGAAAACTTCTCCAAAACCTAGCTATGAACTGCACCCCTCTGTCCAAAATTATTTGTTTAGGTGCACCATGCAGCCGGTAGATGTCCAGATGACTGTATTTTGTCTACTTTCAGATAGATCTATTATAAAATCCATAGCAATTTCTTTCCATGGTTGGGAAGGGTCTGCCACCGTTTGCAATAACCCAGGGGTTTTCCCTGGAATTCTTATCATGGTAGCACAAACAGCACAGCTCCGGACATAGCTTTCCACATCCCATTTCAATGCCAGCCACCAGAATTGCCGGCAGACAAGGTTTAGTGTTTTTATTTTTTTTATTTTATTTTTTATTTTTATTTTTCCTTTTTTTAACAAACAAACATAATACACAATACATTTTTTTCTTTTCCCTTAACAATACTATGTCCTATATCGCTTAAGTTTATTTACATTTATTTACATTACTCCTCATACATTTCTATTCCGCAATTCTAGCCAGTTATAATACATGTCCCATACCTCGTAAAATTCTGTAGCTTCTTTGTCTTTTATTTCTAAGGAAAGTTTGTTCATCTCAGCACAGTCTAATATCTTACATACAATCATTGCATTTGTTGGTATGTTCTCCCTTTTCCAACATTGTGCATATGCAATGCGTGCTGCAGTTATAATATGTATAATGATGTATTGGAGTTGTTTCTTTATTTTTGGGTTAATTATACCTAATAAAAATATTTCAGGTTTGAGTTCAATTTGCTGTTTTGTTATTTCCTGTAACCATCTCCTAATCTGCTCCCAATAGGCTTTGCTTTGGGGCATTGCCACCACATATGATAAAATGTTCCTTCTTTGTTTTTACATTTCCAACAATCCGGATTCATATTTTTGTATATTTTAGCCAAACTCGCCGGTGCTAAATGCCATCTGTAGAACATTTTGTATTGGTTTTCCTTGTATGCAGTTGACAACGTTAATTTGTAATTTATGTTCCATGTTCTTTCCCATTCCTCTAATCCTATATTTCTACCTATGTTTTGGGCCCATGCTATCATCGGGCCCTTTACTATTTCTTCTTCCAATTCAATTTCTAATAGGAGTTTATAAGTTTTTGTTAAGAATTTTTCTCCCTTATTTGTCAATATTTTATCCAATTGTTGTAATGTCCAACATATCCCATACTCCTCCACATCCTTATTATATTTTGATTTTATCTGTGTATATAGCCACCAATCAATAGTTATTCCCTATTCTTTTAATTCATCTCTTGATCTTAGCTTCCCTTGATTGTCTAATAATTCTTTGTACCTTATCATCTTTGTTTTATCTAATGTGCTTGGATGGATCATCGCCTCCATTGATGAGGTCCAAATTGGAATTTTCATATAATATTTTTTTTACTTTTTCCCATATCCAAATTAATGCATCCCTTATCTGATGTCGGAGGAAATATGTATGGGTTTTCTTATCTTTTCCCCATAGAAAAGCATGCCATCCAGCCTGTAAATCATGACCTTCAATTGTTAAGACTCTTTTGTTTTCTAGGTTTATCCAGTCACTGATCCAAAGCAATCCCGCTGCTTGATAGTAAATTTCCCATTTTGGGAGTCCAAGGCCACCTCTACTTCTACTATCCTGTAACGCTTTAACATTTATTTGTGCTTTTTTACCTTGCCATATAAATTTATTAATCATTTTATTCAATTCATCAAAAAAAAAAATTCCCCAATTGTATTGGAGCTGTTTGAAAGAGGTATAAAAATTTTGGTAGAACATTCATTTTAATTGCCGAAATCCTTCCTAGCAATGATAATTGCTGGCGGATGAGGTTTAGTGTTTTTAAATATCCAAAGTGCCCAGCCTGTTTTACGTCATGTCCATGTCGGAGAGCATTAAGGTGGAGGGTCTCTGGCAATTATAGCTTTCCCCCCTTCCAAGCCAAACCATCCCTGCATGTTAGGGAGGTTTGATTATCTTTGAATCATTGGTCGGTGAGGAACTCTTGTTTTATTTTCTTTGCCCCAGGGTCATCAGGGTTAGGGACTCTTGAAGGTGGGACTCTGCACAGTGTGAGTTGAGAAGCTGTTTGTGGATTGGAGATAATTGCCTCATTAACCTGTTGATGCTGGCTTTTGTACTGGGGCAGTCTGGATAGAGCATTAGCTTAGAGGTTTTTTCCTCCATCGCATTTGTTTCAGAGACAATTTGCAGGGAGTTTTCAGTGCTTCTAGATTTTTGTGATCACTCCATACTTCAAAAGGCAACTTGCTCACTTCTAAATAGTGTCTCCAGTTTAATTCGAATAAAAGACTCTTTAAGGTAAACAATGCCTCAAAGTTCTTTGAAGAGTTTCATCTGTTGGAACCATAATATTAAGCCAAAAACTGAATTCCCCTCCCCTGGGCACATAGTATCAAAGCACAATTCCCTCCTCCAATTAACCGTCATAAATCACATTCCCCAATTAGCTTGAAGCACGGGCTTCTTCTCCAGCTCTCCAGCCCACCAATTCTTTATCAGCTCTGGGCTCAATAGCCTTGATTCTCACCCTACATTTAGTGTTGTTACATCCCTCCTCCCAGCATCATCTAACTCTAAAAGTGAAAGGGAAAAGATGGCTATATTTCCATCTGCTGTCAATGCAAAAACATCCGATGTTATCAGCGTTGACAACTCTGTTATATTCACAATTTGCTCATTATAGCCTGCACCACTTAGATGTTCTCTTCAGGGTACAAACAGTCACAAAGTGGAAGTAGCTTACAAAAGGCAGATGCCAAAATGGTCACAAACATTATTTGACCTTTCATAGAATGGAATGGAATGGAATGGAATAGAATAGAATAGAATAGAATAGAATAGAATAGAATAGAATAGAATAGAATAGAATAGAATAGAATAGAATAGGAGTCGAGTCTCCGGTGCATAGCTCTCAGTGTACATATAAACAACAAGGTGATAGGTCATAGAACATAAATCATAGTTACAATTATTAATCATAAGATACAACATCAGGTGCTAAATCACACATACCAATAGGAGAAGGTATTAGGAAATATGAGAAAGATGAGAAAATGAGAAAGGTGAGAAAGATAATACAGCCTACTACATGGGCAAATATCTTTAGGCCTAAGACAGTGCTGTGGAAATTAGGTGTTCAACTGAAAGATGGCATGGGGAAAAAACTATATGTCTAATTGTTTTGGCATGCAATGACCTATAGCGGAGTCCAGAGGGGAGAACTTGAAACAGTTTATAGACAGATATGGAAATGAAACCCAAGCAATTGGCTTGTGGACAAAAGTTTTCACATGTGTGTACTTCTTCTTGTGAAATGAGCAAACAGGTTGGTTGGAAATAGGTTCATGGGAATGCTAAGAAGACAAGGGGTTGCCAAATGGTAAGGTGGTCTCCAGGATGCTCTTTGAAGGGTTTCATGTGCTTCTGAGGCAGCTTAGATGGGCAAAATAGGCAACAGTGTGAGGAATAGCAGATGTGAAGGACCCAAAGCAGACTGAGCTTCAAAAACTCTACATTTGGTTTGATGGGCTGCAGATGGCATCAAGGGAGATACCCTGATCAACATTGGCACCGGCCCAACCATCCACCAGTTCCTCTCTGCCTGCGAGTCCTTCCGGGAGATCATAGCCACCGATTACACTGACCAGAACCGGGAGGAGGTGCAGCGATGGCTGAAGAGGGAACCTGGGTCTTTCGACTGGACGCCCATTGTCAAATACGTCTGTGAGTTGGAGGGAGACAGGTAGGTAGAAGGAGAATAAATCTTTTTGTTTGAAAGACTTTAAGATGCAGATTAATTTAGTCTTAGCCAAAGAAAGCAATCAGGAACTCTTCTTCCAACTTTACCTTATCTGTCCATCTATGAAAATGTAGCAGGAGAGATTTTGCATCAGGAACTTAACAGGAGAATAATTGTGCAGATCCGAAGAGTCCACATTGAAGAACCCAAGTAGACTCTCTCTCTCAGAAAGCTTTGCTAGCCACTGCTGATTTACATGTGCCCATTGCGCTAGCAAAGCAAAGTCCACTATGTCTCCTGAGCAAATGAGAAATGGAGATCCAGTTGTTCCAAGCTCAGTCTCTGTTTCAATTCTTCTGCAGTGCTTCAGAAGATCTGCAGGGTCATTTCCTGCTCAATGGTCCATATCTTCTTTGAGCCTGAGTGGTTCTTCTCCTGCCAGTTCCAACTGCAGAAAGGCAGTGGGAATCCATGTGCTGCTTAGGAATGAATTAACTGAACATACAAATTGACCATTTCCATAGCAACCCTAGGATGCCAGACAGGAGACATCATCACATAAAGGCTGCCATTATCTTTTTGCATCCCAACCTTTTATCCAGGGACATAAATAATGGTATATTTATGATGACATAGTCACACGTGGCTCTTTTTTTAATTTATTGAAATAATGTATAGCACCCTCTGCATCTGTGAGGTATGTGGTGCCAATACAAAGATTGATGACCATGGTGGCAGCTACATGGGGACCCAACCCTAATCCTGTGCTCCTTGTGTTGGCTGGGGAATTCTTGGAGCTAGAACCCCAACATCTTAAGAGTTGCCAAGGCTGAGAAACACTGTTCTAGACCTTCCAGGTCCCCAACTGATATTTGAATTCAGGCAAGAAGGAATTCTTGCAGAGAGAAGGGCTTTCCTTTTCTTGCCCCGCCCTGTCTCCATCCATAAAAAGAAGGGCAACTCTAGGTTGACAAAGGTTTGGAGGTAGGCAGGTCATACTCCTCCTTTCTTCCCCCCCCNGAACAGCCTTCAGGAACATCAGTTCTCTTCTGAAACCAGGGGGGCACCTTCTCTTTCATTCAACGATTGAAGAGTATTACTACATGGTTGGCCAACGCAAGTTCTCTACCCTCTACTTGGAGAAGGAGGTGATAGAAGAGGCAGTGAGACAGGCTGGCTTTGTCATTAAATGGATTGAGGAGACCAGGATCCACTTCCCTCCTTCTTTAGCAGATGAGAAGGGGCTGTGCATTCTTCTTGCCCAGAAATGTAGCCCATGAATATTAGGCAACTGTTGATGTAACACCCAGAGATTTCCCCAACAATTGTTATGAAACTGTTATACAAGTTAGGGAAAGCACACACCACGTGGCTTCTGTGATCTTTTCTATGCCTTTCCTAGTAGGTACTGTGTGTAATAAAGTAACATCTTGCCTCTGTGTTTGTGTGTTGGTTTGTGCTTCCCTTGTGTTGTGTCTCTCTGTTTCCTGTGTATGTGGATTTTCTGAGTATGCGTTGTCCTGTGCTACCTTCAACCCTACCCTTTCTGAGATGGCACTCCCTTCTTCCTGGCTACCTCCCACTTGGTGACCCTCTCTGTGCCTCCAGCCGCTGCTCTCCTACAAGTCAGAGCCCCTCATCCCCCTCTCTCTGCTGCCCCCATGAGTGGCAATGCTGAGTCAGTTCAAAGCAGAGGCAGATCACCCATGGGGCTACCACTGACCACTGGGAGGTGGGGGGGGCAGCCTCCTTCAGCCCTCTTGGTCTTCCTTCCTTCCTATCTGCTTACTGTCTCACCTCTAAATGTCCTTCCATACACATTTGGATCATGCAGAGTTGGGTAAAAGATTCTTGCACTCTGGTTCTTTGCCCAGGCAGGGACTCTGCCAGAATTTGTCTTCATGTGGAGTCTTTCCAGGACACGGGAGGCTGATTTGCAAAACAGCTGCATGCCAAAGTGGTTTAAGCTGGTGAACTGATCCACTCTTCCACTATAGGTCCCTCTAGGCATGGCTCAGGCTGCCCTTGTACTAGGCAGCTGCCCCACTTTTTAAGCATGTTGCAATCTGCATAAAGATAAAATGTGGAGCAGGTCGGGACAAGGAAGAGCAGCTGACAAAGAGGCATAACAAGGTAGGGGCCAGGCTACCAGGCTACCTATCTGGAAACATATTATAAAATTAAGTTTGATGATGATGGAGTTGATCTGCTTCTAGCCTTTTTCTTGAAAGGGGCCCACAGGGCATTCACTGTAGGTAAGTGTCGGCTTTCCCAATTTTAACCTCAAGGTGAGGGACAGTTGTTGATCTGAGATGG
>NW_015386487.1:397224-400688 GCF_001527695.2 Protobothrops mucrosquamatus
ATTCAGGCAAGAAGGAATTCTTGCAGAGAGAAGGGCTTTCCTTTTCTTGCCCCGCCCTGTCTCCATCCATAAAAAGAAGGGCAACTCTAGGTTGACAAAGGTTTGGAGGTAGGCAGGTCATACTCCTCCTTTCTTCCCCCCCCAGGGAAAAATGGCCAGAGAAGGAAGAGAAGGTCCGAAGAGTCATCAAGCAGTACCTGAAATGCGATGTGACCCAACCCAACCCTTTGGCTCCGCTGGTTCTTCCTCCTGCAGATTGTCTGCTCTCCACCTTGTGCTTCGATGGGGCTTGCAGAGACATCCCCACCTACCGAACAGCCTTCAGGAACATCAGTTCCCTTCTGAAACCAGGGGGGCATCTTTTCTTTCATTCAACACTTGAGGGATATTATTACATGGTTGGCCAATGCAAGTTCTCTGCCCTGTACTTGGAGAAGGAGGTGATAGAAGAGGCAGTGAGACAGGCTGGCTTTGTCATTAAATGGATTGAGGAGACCAGGATCCACCTCCCTCCTTCTGTAGCAGATGGGAAGGGGCTGTGCATTCTTCTTGCCCAGAAATGCAGCCCATGAATATTAGGCAACTGTTGATGTAACACCCAGAGATTTCCCCAACAATTGTTATGAAACTGTGGCTTCTGTGATCTTTTCCATGCCTTTCCTAGTAGGTACTGTGTGTAATAAAGTAACATCTTGCCTCTGTGTTTGTGTGTTGGTTTGTGCTTCCCTTGTGTTGTGTCTCTCTGTTTCCTGTGTATGTGGATTCTCTGTGCATGTGTTGCCCTGTTCTGCCTTCGGCCCTACCCATTCTGAGATGGCACTCCCTTCTTCCTGGCTACCTCCCACTTGGCGACTCTTTCTGTGCCTCCAGCCACTGCTCTCCTACAAGTCAGAGCCCCTCATCCCCCTCTCTCTGCTGCCTCCATGAGTGGCAATGCTGAGCCAGTTCAAAGCAGAGGAAGATCACCCATGGGGCTACCACTAACCACTGGGAGGTGGGGGGGCAGCCTCCTTCAGCCCTCTTGGTCTTCCTTCCTTCCTATCTGCTTACAGTCTCACCTGTAAATGTCCTTCCACACATATTTGGATCATGCAGAGTTGGGTAAAAGATTCTTGCACTCTGGTTCTTTGCCCAGCAGGGACTCCGCCAGAATTTGTCTTCATGTGGGATCTTTCCAGGACATGGGAGGCTGATTTGCAAAACAGCTGCATGCCAGAGTGGTTTAAGCTGGTGAACCCATCCACTCTTCCACCTTGATAGGTCCCTCTAGGCGTGGCTCAGGCTGCCCACGGACACCCTTGTACTAGGCAGCTGCCCCACTTTTTAAAAATGCTGCAATCTGCAGAAGGTGAAATTGTGGGACAGGTCAGGGCAAGAAAGCACTGCTGGCAAAGAGGCAGAACAAGGCTACCTTTCTGTACCCATGCGCAGAAGTGGTGGCTGGTTGGCAAGCAGTTTGGAGCCATTGGAGAAAAATGATGGGTTGGTGCAGAGCTGATCTGTCCAGGCATATCTGAGCAGCTCTGCACTTTTGTCCTCAAGTGGATTTGCTTCTGCGTCTTGGTAGAATTCCTGAATGAACTTAGCAGGGTATCTGTAGAGGTTCTGAGGACATGTCCAATGGTCACTTGCATGCCTTCAGAGCCTGAAATAGTCTCCTGTAAAATTGTGTCTTGAGCATTGGGCAGGGTAGCATCATGCCCAGTATTTGAAGGATCCAGGTTGGAAAGAAGAGGTCTAAAGCTCTTTTGAGGATCAATGGGAGATATGAATCTGGAGGAGGTTGTCCTCCATGCATTTGCTAGAAGCTCTTTGGGGTCATTCTGTTTTCCAGATGCAACTTTAGAGACTCTGAGTGAATATGAGGAACACAAGAGAGAGATGACCAATACCTTCAAGTTTGTGCCCTGCCATTGTTCTTCTCGCAGGAAGAAGGTGTTGAGTGGACTTGTGACAGAGGAAGAAGAGCACTACTATCACAAGATCCTTTTTTTTTTTTTTGGCTGGATTTCCCTTATCTGCAGGACAAGAGATGGTTCAGTGGCTCTGGAATCCAAAATGTTTCAGAGAACACAGTACATTCTTCAGATTTTTCAGGGAAAAAGTCCACCCAGAATTTGTCCTGCCTGATCTGCTTAGAGTGTTGGCTTTGAAGAACAGTTCCCACAGCCCGAGGATTGTGGCAACCCAGGACACAAACTATTTTGGTTTTAGAGTTCATCCTCAAGGATCAGATAATATCAGATTTTAAGTTCTAATTGTGGAGGTAAAATTCTGGTAGTTGAAGTCCACTCCTCTTAAGGTTGCCAAGGTTGAGAAACATTGCCCTACCTGTTCTGGGCTCAGCTCTAGGAGAGTGATAACCCAAGAGCTGAAATAGATGCTATAATTAGCAACCCTTTAGAGCCAATAAGCAGGAAGTAAGGGATAGGTAGATTAGGGCAAACACTAGGAAGGAAGCTGGACATTTAAGAAACAGAGTTAGAATTCAGAAAGAAAAGGGAAGAGAGGTTGTCCCAAAGAAAAGTTGGACTCTGGAGCAGAACTGAAGCCCAGATGAAAAGGGAGAAATTATTGACAGCGAGAACAATTAATCAACGGAATAGCTTGCCTTCTTGGGTTGTGGGTGCTCCACCACTGGAGGTTTTCAAAAATAAACTGGTGAACCATCTGACTGGGATCGTATAGGACTCCTGCCTTGAGCAGGAGTTTGGACTAGAAGACATATGAGGTCCCTTCCAGCTCTATGATACCATGATTCTGCACCAGAAGTAGGGCAGCAAGAAAGGGGAGCTGGAGTCCAGTGGTGGGATTCAGCCAGTTTGCACCAGTTCGGTAGAACTGGTAGCTAATTTTTTGTTGCCCAGGCCCAGAATGGACTTCCGAAAGTGGCATTCACACAGAGAACCGGTTGTTCACATATTTGAATCCCACCACTAGTGGAGTCTAATGGTTTGGATATCTGGCCCTGAAGGCACTCTTCTCTGCCATGTCCCTCCTGTTTTTCTGGTTCTCCTGCAAGAGGATCCAGCCCCTCCTTTCCCCTTTCCTTTCTTTGCCCCAAGGGGAAGGGGTTCTTCAGCTGTCTCTTTTTCAAGACAGAATATCTGATTGTGTAAAATGGAGAGATCAAGCCCTTGCTTCAAATCTGTTAGCAGGAAATAGGCAAAATAATCATTCTGCATGATCTGTTGAGGAATGTATCTGTAAGGGAAATCAGGAGGTGGAGCCAGCAAAGACCAAATTATAATAATCATCCGAGCACGAAAGGAACAACCAGAAATTGGTAAAAGTGTTTCTGGGATGATGGAAGAGTCTTACAAAGGGAAAGATTTTTACACAAAGCATTTTGATCCCAGAGCCCATCTGGAAAACTACTACAACGTTAAGTTGGAGGATGGTGGACTGGGTCAGTTTGTAACCTTTTTCCTGAAAGGGGCCCACAGGGCATTCACCATAGGTAA
>NW_015386487.1:402666-403790 GCF_001527695.2 Protobothrops mucrosquamatus
TTAACCTCAAGGTGAGGGAAGCTTGTTGATCTGAGATGGTCAGGAGGAGCCGAGAGGCAGATCACAAAGTCATGCTTTCATCTTCCTAATTCTGCTGATTATCAGCTGCACCACTTAGAGGTCCTCTTCATTTAAAAACAGCCACGAAGTGGAAGTAGCTTACAAAAGGCAGATGCCAAAATGTTCACAAACATCCCTTTTAGACCTTTAATTCTATGTTTTATTACTTGAACTTTTCTGCAGACTGATCAGGAAATGAAACACAAGGGAGAAATTTCCCCAATCTCTTTCAGTTTATTTTTTCTTGAGAGAGGGACAAATGGGTGGGTTGGAAATAGGTTCATGGAACGCTAAGAAGAAAAGGGGTTTCCAAGTGATCAGATGGCCTCCAGGATGCTCTTTGAAGGGCTTCTGGTGTTTCTGGGACAGTTTAGATGGGGGAAATTGGCACCAGCATGTAGCATAGCACATGTGAAGGACCCAAAGCATGCTGAACTTGAAAAAAAACTGTGGTTGGGTTGATGGGCTCCAGATGGCATCAAGGGAGACACCCTGATCGACATTGGCAGTGGCGCAACCATCCACCAATTCCTCTCCGCCTGTGAGTCATTCCGGGAGATCATAGCCACCGATTACGCTCTCCAGAACCAGGAGGAGGTTCAACGATGGCTGAAGAAGGATCCGGGGGCTTTTGATTGAACCCCCATCATGAAATATGTCTGTGATATCGCTCCCTCCCTGGATGGGGACATATGTTTCTTTTATTAGATCAGGGCAGGGCAGGATTTGGCTTCAAATCTGTTGGCAAGACGTGAGCAACATATTCACACTGCAACATGGAAAGATGATCTTTGTTGAGAAACCAGTTTGTAAGGGAAATCAGGAGGTGGAGCCAGCAAAGCCCAAAGTATAATAATCATCCGAGCAGGAAAGGAACAACCAGAAATTGGTAAAAGTGTTTCTGGGATGATGGAAGAGTCTTACAAAGGGAAAGATTTTTACACAAAGCATTTTGATCCCAGAGCCCATCTGGAAAACTACTACAACGTTAAGTTGGAGGATGGTGGACTGGGTCAGTTTGTAACCTTTTTCCTGAAAGGGGCCCACAGGGCATTCACCATAGG
>NW_015386487.1:404191-446709 GCF_001527695.2 Protobothrops mucrosquamatus
AAACATCCCTTCCAGACCTTTAATTCTATGTTTTATTACCTGAACTTTTCTGCAGACTGATCAGGAAATGAAACACAAGGGAGAAATTTCCCCAATCTCTTTCAGTTTATTTTTTCTTGAGAGAGGGACAAATGGGTGGGTTAGAAATAGGTTCATGGAATGCTAAGAAGAAAAGGAGTTTCCAGGTGATCAGGTGGCCTCCAGGATGCTCTTTGAAGGGCTTCTGGTGTTTCTGGGACAGTTTAGATGGGGGAAATTGGCACCAGCATGTAGCATAGCACATGTGAAGGACCCAAAGCATGCTGAACTTGAAAAAAACTGTGGTTGGGTTGATGGGCTCCAGATGGCATCAAGGGAGACACCCTGATCGACATTGGCAGTGGCGCAACCATCCACCAATTCCTCTCCGCCTGCGAGTCATTCCGGGAGATCATAGCCACCGATTACGCTCTCCAGAACCGCGAGGAAGTTCAACGATGGCTGAAGAAGGAGCCAGGAGCTTTTGATTGGACCCCCATCGTGAAATATGTCTGTGATTTGGAAGGAGATAGGTATGTAGAGGAAGAACATAATCTTTGTTTTGATAAGAGCTGGGAAGAACTGAATCAGTTGTTCCAGACTCGGTCTCTGTTTCAATTCTTCTGCAGTGCTTCAGAAGGAACTGCAGGGTCATCTCCTCCTCAATGGTCCATGTCTTCTTTGGGCCTCCCCTTTCCAAGCTGTTTCTCTGGTGGGATCTCTATCTAAGCAGGGTCTCTCTAGCCAAAGCCCTCCATTGGCTTCCATCTCTGTTTCTTCTTTCATTGGACTCAGAAAGATGAATAGTCAAAGTTTGCAGCCTATCCAACCCTCCATGCTTTGGTGTTGGCCCATTGCCCGGTGGACTCATCCATTACTCTTGGCCGTTAACCCGATAAGGAAAAGTGTGCCTCTTCTTTTGTCAGTTCCTACTGGAGAAAAGCAGTGAGAATTCATGTTCTGTTCAGGAGTGAATTAACGGAACATATACATTGACCGTTTCCACAGTGACCCTAAGATGCCAGAGAGGAGACATCATCACACAGAGGCTGCCATCACCTATTTCTATACTGACCTTTGATCCAGGCACATAATTCATGAGATTTGTATGATGTCATAGTTACACATGGCTCACTGAAATTATTTATAGCCACGTCCCCATCTCTGAGGTAAGTGGTGCCAAGCTAAGAGACTGGTGGCTGCCGTGGAAGCTACATGGGGACCCAACCCTAGACTGGTGTTACTTGTGTTGTCTGGACAATTCTGGGAGCTGATTCCCACACATCTTAAGAGTTGCCAAGGTTGAAGAACATGTCCTTGACCTTTCCAGACTAATATTTGAATCAAAGCAAGAAGGAATTCTTGCAGAGAGAAAGGCTTTTCTTTTTTTGAAGGACAGCAGACCTGGGAAGCCTGCCCTATCTCTATCCATTAAAAGGACAGCTCTAGGTTGACCTCAGTTTGGAGATAGACAGGTCATACTCTTCCTGTCTTTCCCCTCCCACAGAGAAAAATGGCCAGAGAAGGAAGAGAAGGTCCGAAGAACCGTCAAGCAGTATCTGAAATGTGATGTGACCCAACCCAACCCTTTGGCTCCGCTGGTTCTTCCTCCTACAGATTGTCTGCTCTCCAGTTTGTGCTTTGATGGGGCTTGCAGAGACATCCCCACCTACCAATCAGCCTTCAGGAACATAAGTTCCCTTCTGAAACCAGGGGGACACCTCCTGTTTTATTCCACCCTTGAAGGGCACTACTATACGGTTGGCCAACACCGATTCTCTAACATTTTCTTGGAGAAGGATATGATAGAAGAGGCAGTGAGACAGGCTGGCTTTGTTATTAAATGGATTGAAGAGACCAGGATCAACTGCCCCCCTTCTATAGCAGATGGGAAGGGGCGGTGCATCCTTCTCTCCCAGAAATGTAGCCCATGAAATAAGGCAGCTGTTGATGTAACACCCAGAGGCTTCCCCAACCATTTTTATGAATCTGTTATATAAGTTAGGGAAAGCACACACCACGTGTCTTCTGTGATCTTTTCCACAGCTTTCCTAGTAGCTACTTAGGAAATGGCTCTATGTGTAATAAAGTAGCATCTTGCCTATGTGTTTGTGTGATGGTTTGTGTGCTTTCCTTGTGTTGTGTCTGTGTTTTCTATGTACGTGGATTCTCTGTGTATGTGCTGTCCTGTATTGTCCATGGCCCTGCCCGTTCTGAGATGGCAGTCCCTTCCTCTTGGCTCCCCTAACACTGATGGAGGGACGACCCTCTTTGTGCCTCTGGACACTGCAAGTGTCAGAGTTGCCCTTCCCTCTCTCTCTGCTGCCCCAATGAGAGGCAATGCTGAGTCAGAGACAGATCGGCCACGGGGCCACTGCTGGCTGCTGGGAGGTGAGAGGGCAGCCTTCTTCAGCCCTCTTGGTCTTATCCACTTTGCATCTGCCAGTGCCCCACCTCTAAATGTGTCCCACCCACATCTGGCTATTGCAGGCTTGGGGAAAACATATTGCACTCTGTTTTTTTGGTTAGGCAGGGCCAGCTGTGCTTCCAGCGGATAGACTCGGCTAGAGTTTGTCTGCATGTGGGGTTTTTTTCAGAACACAAGGGTGCTCTTTTCCAAAGCAGCTGCATGCCAGTGCTGGTTTAGGCTGGTGAGCCAATCCACTCCTCCACTTTGATAGGTCCCTTGCTGCTTGGCACAGCTCAGGCTGCCCACAGGCATCCTTGTACTAGGCAGCTTTCCCACTTTTTATGGACACTGCAAGCTGCAGAAGCGGAAATTGTGGAGAAGGTCAGGACAAGGAACTGCAGCTGGCAAAGAGGCAGAACAAGGCAGGGGCCAGGCTACTTTTCTGCACTCGTTCCCAGAACAGGCAGCCAGTTGGTGAGCAGTTTTGTGAGACTGGAGAGACACGTTGGGCTGGTGCCTACCTGAGCGCCGTTCATTTGGCTGTTAGTGTCTGCCAAGCTGCTTTTGCGCCCCATCGGATGAGTGAGGCAGTGGAAGTTTCTTTGGTGCAAACATTGCAAGCTCTTCCTGGGCACAAACACTTCTTCTGAACCCCAGGCATCCCCAGGCCCTGCTGGGTGATTCAGCTGATCTTTATGGCTCCAGAAGCTGCTTTGCTTCCTTGGCATCTCAAAGATGGGTGGACTCCTAGGATTCCCCAGCCAGCTATGAAAATAATTGATTTATTCCCAGGGAACTGAGAGATGCCTTTCTTTTACTTTGGGGCCCTGGATTATGACCTCCTCATTTTAGCTCCCCGAGGCCCCTTTGGCCTGGCATCCGGGCTCGCAACCCCAATTGCCCTCTGGTATTTCCCTCTGCAGCCCCCCAGGTCTCTCACTGGCCTAAGTCAGGATGCCGCAGCTGTGAGATTCTGAAGGGATTCTGCAGCCCACTGCAAAGCTGCATTCCGGGGAACCTGGCCCCATGCGTTGGCATCCGGTCCCAAAATAGAAAGGCTATTACTTTCCCCAGTCCCAAGTGCCAAGGAAGAGTTGGTCAGGCATGGAGGTGGCCTTCAGCTTCCCTGAGGGGGGAGGGGGGAACCTGCCTCTTGACACACAACCCTGGGAAAGGAACTAGGATAAAGGGTGATTCACAGGAGAAGTGGGGCAGCTGGGCACAACACGAGAAAAGCTTCAAGCCCAAAACAGATGTTTTCTGCTCCAGAAGTAGGGCGGTCAGAAAAGGGAAACGGACCTGGCTGTTTGGACAAGTGGCCCTGAAGGCACTTTTCTCTGCCAAGTCTCTTCCACTGTACTCCTGACCTCCGGTGAGAGGACCTTTCTTTTCCCCCTTGCGTTCTTGCCCGGAGAGGAAGTGTGTGTGTGTGTGTGTGTGTCTTCTGATGCCTCTTTTCCAAGAGAGAATATCGGATTGCATAAGGGGAGGCTCCAGGTCCCTTCCACCCCCACCCCCCCATGATTCTGTGTTCTGTTGTCCCCAAAAGGGGTCAGCCTGCCGCGGAAGCCAATCAGAGCCAGACAGGAGTGATGGACTTTCGCAACACTTTCATTGAAGCATTTCAGCAAAGGGATCCCAGCTGCTAGCGGAGCCGAGACTCCGAACAACAGCAAAGCACCATCTTTTATACTACTGAATACCAGAAATAGGGAACTAAAAATTTCACAAACCATCACCTTTTTATGAACTTATACTTTGCTTTAGTCTACGTGTCCTTTGCCCGTTTGTAGTTTCTGCAATTGATCCATATTTGGTTATTCTACCTTTATTGCCAAGCCTCGTGACTTCCTATTCGGTTTCTGGGTATGTGTTATCCCATTTTGTCCATTCCTAACTGTCACTTCTAGGTTATCACTCCCTCCCTGGATGGGGACATATGTTTCTTTTATTAGATCAGGGCAGGGCAGGACAGGACTTGGCTTCAAATCTGTTGGCAAAATGTGAGCAACATGTTCACGCTGTGACATGGAAAGATGATCTTTGTTGAGAAACCAGTTTGTAAGGGAAATCAGGAGGTGGAGCCAGCAAAGACCAAATTATAATAATCATCCGAACAGGAAAGGAACAACCAGAAATTGGTAAAAGTGTTTCTGGGATGATGGAAGAGTCTTACAAAGGGAAAGATTTTTACACAAAGCATTTTGATCCCAGAGCCCATCTGGAAAACTACTACAACGTTAAGTTGGAGGATGGTGGACTGGGTCAGTTTGTAACCTTTTTCCTGAAAGGGGCCCACAGGGCATTCACCATAGGNTTAAAAACAGCCACGAAGTGGAAGTAGCTTACAAAAGGCAGATGCCAAAATGTTCACAAACATCCCTTCCAGACCTTTAATTCTATGTTTTATTACCTGAACTTTTCTGCAGACTGATCAGGAAATGAAACACAAGGGAGAAATTTCCCCAATCTCTTTCAGTTTATTTTTTCTTGAGAGAGGGACAAATGGGTGGGTTGGAAATAGGTTCATGGAACGCTAAGAAGAAAAGGGGTTTCCAAGTGATCAGGTGGCCTCCAGGATGCTCTTTGAAGGGCTTCTGGTGTTTCTGGGACAGTTTAGATGGGGGAAATTGGCACCAGCATGTAGCATAGCACATGTGAAGGACCCAAAGCATGCTGAACTTGGAAAAAAACTGTGGTTGGGTTGATGGGCTCCAGATGGCATCAAGGGAGACACCCTGATCGACATTGGCAGTGGCGCAACCATCCACCAATTCCTCTCCGCCTGTGAGTCATTCCGGGAGATCATAGCCACCGATTACGCTCTCCAGAACCAGGAGGAGGTTCAATGATGGCTGAAGAAGGATCCGGGGGCTTTTGATTGAACCCCCCATCATGAAATATGTCTGTGAGTTGGAAGGAGACAGGTATGTAGAGGAAGAACATAGCTTTTGCTTTGACACTTTCAAAACTCTTGATTTATACTGAACTAGGGAAGGCAACCAGATGCCTTTCTTTCAAATTTTGCTAGTTTTTTTCATTTATGAAAATGCAGCAAGAGAGATTTTGCAATCAGGAGCTTAACAGGAAAACAACCGTGCAGACCAGAAGAGTCCAGATTGAACAACCAAGAGTGACTCTTTTTCAGAAAGCATGGCTAGCTGCTGTTGAGATAGACATGGCTTTTGTGTCAATTCTGCTATGAAAGCAAAGTGGAAACAAGTCCACAATTTCTTCTGAGCAGATAGGAAATGGAGAACTAGTTGTTCCAAACCCGTCTCTGTTTCAATTCTTCTGCAGTGCTTCAGAAGGACCTGCAGGGTTATTTCTTCCTCAATGGCCCATGTCTTCTTTGAGCCTCTCCTTTCCAATCTCTTTCTCCTAGTGGGTCTTTATCTTAGTAGAGTGTCTCTAGCCAAAGCCCTCCATTGGCTTCCATCTCTGTTTCTTCTTGCGTCGGGCTCAGAAAGATGAGTATTCTGAGAGAGGAAGTCCACACATTTGAGAGTTGTCAAGGTTGAGAAACACTGCCCTCGACCTTCCAGGTCCCAAACTGATATTTGAATCAAGGAAAGAAGGGCTTTCCTGTTTTTGAAGGACAGCAGACCTGGGAAGCCTGCCCTATCTCCATCCATAAAAAGGGCAACTCTAGCTTGACAAAGGTTTGGAGGTAGGCAGGTCATAATCTTCCTGTCTTTCCCTCCTGCCCAGGGAAAAATGGCCAGAGAAGGAAGAGAAGGTCCGAAGAGCCGTCAAACAATACCTGAAATGTGATGTGACCCAACCCAACCCTTTGGCTCCGCTGGTTCTTCCTCCTGCAGATTGTCTGCTCTCCACCCTGTGCTTCGATGCAGCTTGCAAAGACATCCCTACCTATCGATCTGCCTTCAGGAACATCAGTTCCCTTCTGAAACCAGGGGGGCACCTCCTGTTTAATTCATCCCTTGAAGGGCACTACTATACGGTTGGCCAACACCATTTCTCTCTCCTCTACCTGGAGAGGGAGGTAATAGAAGAGGCAGTGAGACAGGCTGGCTTTGTCATTAAATGGATTGAGGAGACTAGAATCAACTGCCCCCCGTCCGAAGCGGATTCAAAAGGGCGGTGCATCCTTCTTGCCCAGAAATGTAGCCCATGAAATAAGGCAGCTGTCGATGTAACTTCCAGAGGCTTCCCCAGCATATTGTAAGGATTTTGTTATACAAGTTAGGGAAAGCACACACCACATGGCTTCTGTGATCCTTTCCTAGAAGGTGCATAGAAAATGGTTTTGTGTGTAATAAGGTAACATTTTGTATCTCTGTGGTGTGTGATGGTTTCTGCTTTGCTTGACTACGTCATGTTCAATAACATTGTGATCAACTGTAAGCTGAGGGTATATATTGGTCCAATGTCTGATTTTTTAAAAAAATAATTAAATGATGCTGTGCTTCAATGGTTAGATGGGTTATAGACTGGTATTTGAATACAGATATTTTTAAATTTATATTTGATTGTGTTTTACTGATCTAGGTGAAATGTTAATATATATTGCTGGTCCATTTGTGAAATGTCATACGCTAAATAAATCAATAAACCTCCTTTCCTTGTGTCGTGTCTCTCTGAGTTTGTGCGTGTGGATTCTCTGGGCAGCTAGAGGGGGCAGCATCGGGAGGGGGGTCGTGCTTCCAGGAAAGAGGAGGGGGAGCTTAGGTCAGAGTGGGCAAGAGGCACTGGGGGAATTATCGGGAACATTTTTCTCTGCAGCCGACAAACAGAGGCACCCCATTTGTTGAGCCCAGTCTCGTTTTTGCTGGCTTCTCTCCGTGGCTTAAATTTGGTCCCCTCTGGTTAAGTTTTGGGAGAGGCAGACACGTCCCGGGCCCCTCGACCTGCTGGCTTTCCAGGATTCCTCCGGCTGGAATGACCCAAGCGCGGGCCGCTTTAGGAAGCTCCTGCTGAGGACCATGCAGAAGAGCGGCGCTTCCAATGAACAGCAGCCCAGGTGTTGCGCTCGGGCTCCCCCTCCTCCCCAGACCGAGGCGCCGCTCCGCTCCTCCCGCCAGTCAGGGCGGAAGATTGCCAGCTCCTTCCTTCGGCTTCGGGCGGATGGCAGTCCAGGCGAGGAGCCTTGTTAGTTCTTTTTTGGACGACCGGCGACCGCTTTGAAAACCCGGTTTTAGGGATGCTTCAATCTACTGCGCTGATTTATGTAATTAAGAATTGATTATGTGCCAATGGTTAAAGTACTGGTTTAGGGAAGTATTTAAAAAAATAGAGCTTTATTTTTTCTGGTCTGCTCAGGGGAGGCTAAAGCGAGGAGGCAGCAGAATTTTTAAAAAAGGAAAAGCATTTCAGGCGGGGCCGCTTTCGTGCAAAATCCTCCTTTCTTGCTCCCTTCTCAAACTCACCAGGGACTCCCGCAGAGAGGTCGGAGACACGCATTCAAATCGCCTAACCCTTTTGACCAGGGGTAGTCAAGCTTGGCTCTTTTATGACTTGTGGACTTCAATTCCCAGAATTCCTGAGCCAGCTTAGCTGGCTCAGGAATTCTGGGAGTTGAAGTCCACGAGTCATAAAAGAGCCAAGCTTGACTACCCCTGCTTTTGACTCTCGTCTCTCGCCGTTCCTCTCCAGCTGTGCGGCCACCGAAAACGTGCGGCCTGCACCTGCGCAGTTGACCGTTCCGGGAGGGGAGCCGAGAGCCCGCGAGAGATTGCGAGGTTCCGCTCTTAGCGCGCATGCGCCCCACAGCCGCCGACGCGCTGAAGAGATGGGGGCGGCGGAGGCGGACCGGACGCTCTTCGTGGGCAACCTCGACCCCCGCGTGACCGAGGAGCTGGTCTTCGAGCTCTTCCACCAGGTAGGGGACGGAGCGCGGAGGGCGGGGAAGGTCTCCCCGGCCCGCCGCTGAGCTAGGCCGCGGGGGGAGGGGGCGCTTCATCGGAGGCCTCCCCCGCGCCCGCCAACACCCCTGTGAGGTAGGCAGGCTGCCTGGCTGGCTGCCTAATTGAGGAAGAGGCCGGCCTGCGGGTTTCCAAGGCTGGGGGGGGGGGAGGGAATGCTTTAAGATTGCCCCCTGGTCTCAAAGGCCGCTGAGGGCCTCCCGGGGATCCAGCCGGGGGTCTCCAGCCAGGGTGGGGTGAGGGGCTTCAAAGTCGCAGCTCTGCGTGGGGAGGGGAGGGGGGAGGCAAATGCCTCGAAGGCTCCTCGTGGGAAGGAACCGTCCAAGGACGAGGGGAAGAGTGGGGGCTCTTTCTCCGAAGAACCCCCCCCTCCGCCTCGGATGATAGCCTTCCTGAGCCTTCCAGGTTATTATTAATAATAATACAAATGATTAAATGTATCTCTTGCCCAGAGTTGGTTAATCGGTGAGTTGGGTGGCATATAAATTTAATAATAATCAGACTGAGAGCCCCCCTCCCCCCCCAAGGTCTGGAGAAAGGCCAGGCACCTCTGGGGGAAAACTGACCCCTCCCCCAGTGGTTCTTGGGCTGAGGCTTCCTCACTCAGGACTGGGATGAGCTGAGCTGAGGAAGAGGCCGAAAGGAGAGGCTGCAGGTCTGGCTGCTGCCCATTTTCTTTTATCTACCTGGCCCCAAGGAAGAGGAGGCAGAGAGCTTCAAGAGGCTCCCTGCTGCCAAGGGTGCCCACCCCGCCCTCCCCTGAGCCCCCTTAGGTGTCTTGTGAGTGGCCAAGCCCAATGGATGGACTGCATGCACCAGTGCTCTTCTTTTTAATTGGGAATCAAGTCGGAACTTAAAATCGGTGAAATCAGGGGTGCCCAACCTTAACAACTTTAATATCTGTGGGCTTCAGCTCCCAGAAATCTCCAGCCTGCCCTGGACACCCCTGAGTTAAAGGTTTGATTTCCCTTGGAATGCAAGGAAAGGGGATTTCTGCTGCTTTCTTTGAGGGTGTATTGTTACCCATGCTGGGTTGGTGTGTTCTTCAGTGCACGGTCATTGGTTACATCCTGAAGAAACTTGGGCACTTTTTGCCCATAAGATTAGCTTTAGCATCATTCTGATGGGACTTTTTCGATGATAGTTCCCTTCTCACTTGAGTCTGGCACTTAACTGTTGGAACTTCTTTCCATCCATTTGTGAGAGTGTGAAAGATGTTGACTTGGTTTCTTGTTTTCAGGACAGAATGCTTTTAAAATCTAAACATAAGAGCATTTAACGTTGAGGAAATATTTGCAAAACCATCATAACAATTGATCGTCTGTTTGATTGGCAGAGGGTTTTCCCCTCTTCAAAGATTTATTTGAAACATGGGTGTGTTAAGCGACATACATGTCAGGAAAGAGATGGTCTATTTTTTTTTATTTAACGTTTTGTTTTGTTTCTTGGTTTGCAGGCAGGCCCAGTCATTAAAGTAAAGATCCCGAACGACAGGGATGGGAAACCAAAACAGTTTGCATTTGTGAATTTCAAACATGAAGAATCTGTTCCCTATGGCATGAGTCTGCTTAATGGGATCAAACTTTTTGGGAGACCACTCAAAATTCAGTTCCGATCAGGTATCCATAAAATGTTTCAAGCAGCCTAGATAATCTTGGCAAAGTAGAAGGATTTTATCACTTCCCTTAGAGCTCTAGTGTGTAAATTATTAGTCCAAATTGCTGTATGTAACCATGCTGAATTAAACAGTTGCCAAACCTTTAAGTAGAAGATATGATAATAGTGACACTGCATTGTCTATGTATTAACATGAACTAATTCTTTTGAGAAGAGGATAGTTTGTCAGTGTTGGAGAACCATCTGCTGGGATCTTCTAAATTTTAGTTAATTTTATATTTAAATACATGATGCATCTAAATATTATAAAGATCCTAAAACCATTGTGCCACAAATAATAGTTCTGTTTCCTTGAATGGTGCATGCATTTTGAGTTGTTCAGTTGTGAAATACAATCTGCTGTTACCACAAAACACTCTACTTTAAATAATTTTATTCCCAATTCTGCCCCATTGCTGAAATGAATTCTGGAGTCTTGGTTTCAGTGTGTCAATACACTTTAAATCTCACTTCTGCTTTAAACAAAAATGTGAAATTAACTTTTGCAGAATGGGGCTGATGTATTTGTTTGAAAGAATGTTCTTAGTTCTTTTTCAGCTCAGGATGGCTCCTTTTCAGCCGACATGGGACTGCAATTAACTTGGGCTTTGGTGTCTTTAGTGTTGCATTGTGATTGCATTATCACCTACTGGGTATTTCAGAAGGTTGCAGCATTTGTTTTGGAAATCTGTTTGCGTGCTAGTAGTACTCTGGTGTGATACCTCAGAGCCAATTAATTGTTTCATCTTGGTTTCTGGCTGCTGGCATCTCGCAGTTTGTCTCCCTCTGGAATCTTGCTTTAGTTCATCTCCCAAAATGTCTTTCAGGGAGCAGTCATGCATCTCAAGAGGTCACTTCACCCTATGCCCCACATGGATTTGCAAACGGAAACCCCTCAAGTCCACAGCATCTAGCAGCAGCATACAGCAACAGGTGAGGGCTTCTCTGCTGGCTTTTAAATTGGCATAATTTGCGTAGTGTAGTCAGGGTGGAAAATGAAATTCATGAAATGATCGCACTAAAATGGAGAAGAAATAACAGCTGCATGTTATTTAAAAATATTTCAAAACTAATTAAAACAATAAATGTTCTGAATACTTTTCAGAATACTGAATTATGATCCATGATTTGAAATAATTACTAGGTTTCCTTCTGAGGCATTTGACAAATATGCCTGTTATAAAACTGGTTAATTATAATTTTCTTTAAAAAGGTGCCATATGTGGTTAGTTTACAAATATATGAAATGTGGTTCCTTGCTTGGGAAAAAAATTGAATGTGAACTTTATTAAGATTAGTACAGCTAATTTCTGGTTTCAACCTAACAGATTCGAGAGGAACAGCGAGAACATGTCAGCTGCTCAGAGATCCTTCTCACCTCTAGATAACCATCAAACAAAGGCCATGGTGAGTGGTCCTCCCCAGTGCAATTTGGAAGAGAACAGCACAGATCTTTTGAGGGTTCACATATGGGGTGTGAGCCTGTATTTTCCACTCGGGGCAGCGGTCTTTTCTTACACGCAGAATTCCTGCAACATCAGCCATGTTTATTTTGTGCTGCAGTTATCTCAAGTGACATCAAACTTGGCAATTCATTAGTCCATCAGTTTTTCTAAGCCTTTTTTTTCCACATGCTATGGATTACTTCCTTCCCTGCATGATAACTGCCCCCAACCTAAAGATTTTATGAATGGCTCCAGTGGAAGGCCTTGTACACATTTATGCGCGAGTGAAGTAAAAAAACGTGTGCATTGATGGCCCATATTGTCTCGTTACCGTGCTTTGTCTTCCTCAGGCATTTTCCTTGTTGGTTCCCTCTAGAGCAGGGCTCTCCAAACTTGGCCATTTTAAGACTTGTGGATTTCAACTCCCAGAATTCCTCAGCCAGCATGGAGTTGAAGTCCACAAGTCTTAAAATGGCCAATTTTGGAGACCCCGCTCTAGAAGTCTGGGTGGCTCAAAACAGAAGAGACGTTTTCCTCTCCCCTCCGTTGCTTGGCGGAGAATACTTCCACCTCTGCACTTTCAACGGCTGCAGTTGAGGGCTGAGAAGCCTTCCTAACATTCTCAGCTGGGAGGAGGGGTGGTGGACACTGGGGTTCGGCAGAGGCTACCCCTGCCATGGGAATTCTTCTTGGCAGCAGGGCCCTCCTCGCCCCTCTTGCTGAAGATTGCTGGTGACCCCAGTCTCTTGCCTCCCTGTCCAGATGACTTTGGCATGGCAGCAGGTCCCATCGTATGGCGGAAGACACAGCTCTTCGCTTCCTGAGTCTTTGCCTGGAGGCCAGCAGGGTTACTCCTTCCCCCGGTCCTCGGCCTCCCCAGCGCACTGGCGCTCTGAGCCTCCCCGCAAGGGCAGAGTGAGTTCCCACCCGTACCAGTCTGGCCACAGGCACCACGGCCAGGAGCAGAGGCGGGTTGTGGACTGCGGCTCCAATTATGCCTTCCGGGGGAACCGGGAAGAGCATTACCACGATGACAGGAACTATGGAGGCTGGAGCTGAATTACGACAGCCAGCATTTCCAAGATGGCAAATGGCGCCCTGCCCGTCACTAGCAAGTATTCAGAACGGATGTTATGAACATTTTTTCTTGACGGTTCTTTCCCTTTTTAAAGCTTCTTTTCTTCCCTTTATGAAGAGCTTGTAGATGGTAACTCCACAAGTTGCCTTTTTAAAAAGAGAAAGTTTTATACGTATCATCTGCAGTGTGTATTTTGAGAGAAAATAATTTTTGAATTGTATTAACTTCCCCTCAGGGTTTAGGCAAAAGAAAGAAGAAGAAAAAAGTGCCACACTTTTAAACAGGTAAAGAAAAGAAGACATTGTGTTTATTTTATAAGGAAAAAAGTTCTGCTGCTTTGGTTTTATTTTAAAACCAGTGTTGGTATTTTTATACAAGAGCCCCTGAGGTGGTTCTGGTGTTGCTCGGAAAAGGGCCGGGAAGGAGAAAGTTTGGTGACCGTTGATAATTTGGGTAACAGTGTTTTGCTACGGGAATGAAGTTATTGAATATTCGTTGTAATAAGTGTTTTGCCTTGTGAGATCTACAAATAGAGCAAATTTGCTAGAGAATTTGATAATCGGTAATGAAGGATGTGTTATTTATACTGTCAGGCTCCGTAGGTTTTTTTAGCTGATCTGATCTCATGGTTTTTATATTAAGAAGAGCCTGCAGTATCATTAAGTGATTACCGCTTCTCAGGAAATTATTGCATGCTTCTGCCCCGTACTACATATGTAGAAAAAATCAAAGTTTTTTGTAAAACACTTTAAAAATTAGAAATTTCTAATTTAGGTAAAATTAGAAAACCAATATTCAATGAAATGAGAAAGAGGTAAGTATTGATGAGAATATGCACCCATTACAAGCTTATAAGTAAATATTTCATCATAAAATGACTAGTTCCTGAGGAACTCAAAATACTCAGTAACTGGAGAGTAAAATCTTGCTTTTCAGTCCCCCAGGCGGGCTACAGTATTTACACTTCCCACCCCCTTCCTGGCTTTTGCATCTAAAATGCCATCACTGCATGCAACTGTAGTTCTTTGTATTCTGAAAAATCTTGATGTGGCACTTAGGAAAAAGTGTTTTAGACTAGGGGCACTTTTAATTGTAAGAAACTAGCAGGCCTAGCTTTCACTTGGCTTCAGTGTACATCCCCAGTGCTTCCTTTAACATTAGCCATTGGAGTGGTAATTAAGTGTTTGTGTTTCCGGGCACACCTGAAACACAGATTGTGTTTCAAATTGCTGCTTTGAGTGAAATTAGTACTCAGCCTGCATTTGCAATTGGTATATGTTTCACTTGGAGCCATATCCTTTTAGGGAAGAAGCAGCAGCAGTTGTAACCTGGTTCATCCTAATCTCTTTCCCACTTCCACAGTCTCAAGATCACTATTATTTTTCTACCAAACAGAATTCCAGAAGGAACATAACTGGTGTTTTTTGCTGCTGTTGCTGCTTTGCTTTTTTCCCTTTTTGTTTTGAGAAGAAAGTTTTTAAGCCTTGGTTGTACTGCATGTCTGAAGGGGTTGATTTATGTTATATTAATGTTGACAACATTGCTCATATATAAAATCTATTTTCTATTAGTATTTCAACGACCATGTTTTTGATGATGCCATAATTTTATAAAGCCCCTAAAATTCATTTCTAACATTTTTCCAAGAAATATCTTTGAGAGTATTAAACATGCCCTTCCTTAGGCTTATGTATATGTATATAATGGCAAAAAATAAATTCTTTTCTTGTAAAACTGTTCTGTGTGTGCAAACAAAATTTTGTAAGGTCTAAAATCATAACTAGTGGTTCTTTTCAGTTTTCCAAATGTATTTGCATCTCATATGGAGTCAGCTATGTGCACCTGTCTGAAAATGCCTGCATGGTTTGAATACGTTAATCTCCCTGTTCCCCCTAAAATCTAAATTCCTAGAGAGGATCTGGCAGAATTGATCTGCCTCCCCCCCCCTCCCCCAAGAGGGGCTGTATATTCTGGATGTCCAAATCTTGTTTGGGGTGGATATTAAATGTCCCCTTTGTTATTTCTCTTCAGTCATACGTCGCTTTATCTTCTGTTACTGCCATTTTTTCCTTCCCAATTCATGAAAAATGAACGTATTGAGATTGCTCTCTTCCAGCATGCTGAAAGGAGGCCTCTGAAGGCTTTTGGCAGCTGGGCTGCACCAGCTGTTTGCTGCTGCTTGAAGGGGGTGGAATGCAGGTTCCTTCAGGAGCGACGGTGCCCCCTCCGCTGGGACAGAGGCAGAAGCGGTTCCTCAGAGCCCACCAAGGAGGCTCCCCTCTCTGGCCTTGGAAGTGCAGCCTCTGGTCCTTCCGGGCGCCTCCGCCTCCCTCTTCTGCTCGCTTTTTTTAAGCCGGTCAGCGGCAGAGGGAGCGCTACAGGGCAAAGGTTAGCAGCCCCCCTTGGCAGAGAGACCGCCTAGAGCAGCCCGTGGGGGGGGGCGCTGCTGGATTTCCTTTCCCAGCCGGGGGGGTGGGCAGCCCCGGTCTGGGGGTCCCGGGTGGCCCTCCGACCTCCAATGCGGAAGCTTCTGCCTTGGTTTTGGGGAGAGGACTACGCTTCCCAGCATGCTAGGCGCGGCGGGAGCGCCTGGTCTCGGGGCTCGTCTCAGGACTCCGCCTCCCGGCAGCCATTGCGGCAGGACCGCAGCCGGCGTCGAACGGGGCGCGGTGCCGCGCGGCCTGCCGGGAGCCGTAGTCTCCGGCGACTTCGGCGGGGATGCGTGGCGTTGGCGGAAGCGCGCGCGGCTGGCTGCGGCTCTGCGGAGGCGGCCCGGGGCGCGGCGGGAGGCGAGCCATGGCCGAGGCGGCCGCCCTGATGGGCCAGAGGATCGTCTGGGTGGACCTGGAGGTGAGGGGCCGGGGGGAGAGCAGAGAGGGGGGCAGGCAGGGGGGTCCCCCGGGGGGGCCGGGGGGGCTGGCCCCTTCTAAAACGGCACCCGGCATCTCCCTCCCCAAGTTGGGGGGGGGTTGGATCTGAGGGTGCGTCTCCTTCCTGGCCCTCTGCTGAACGGGGGGTGGGTCAACTTCCCCCTTTCATACCAGGCAGGCAGAAGCCAATGGGGGGCGGGAGGCGTTCCTGGGCTCTGCATGCTGTAAAATGAAGGACCAGAGGGACCCCTCCCCCTTCATGTACTCCCCATTTGATGGGCGGGGTTGGAGTTTTGGCTTCTGTGCCACAATCCGCAGGGCGTTTGGGGAGCCTTCAGAGCCGCATTGGGGCTAGAGCATGGCCAGTCAGTCGAGGGGTCTGTCTTGATCAGGCTAGGGGCCCCCGGCCCTCCTGGTGTCCAGGCCAGCTGCAAAAAGCATCATCCCAGTGTCACCCCGTTGCTTTCTCCTCTTGCACAGGCGGGGGTGAATTTCTTCCCCTTTCTCCTGACAGCCCCCCTCGTTCTGAAAGCCTCCCCCCATCCCCCATCAGTAGTGGAAGGTTAAACCTAATTCCCACAATCTTCCGCTGCCCGGCACCCACTGGCTTTGCTTCTCGGACCCTCAGATGACCGGCCTCGACATTGAAAAGGACCAGATCCTGGAGATGGCTTGCCTCATCACAGATTCAGGGCTGAACATCCTGGCCGAAGTAAGTTGCGGCTCCTCCTGGCTACCCTGATGGTTAGTTAAAGGTTTCCACGTTCTCCTGACCGATGGACCCTGGTGGGAATGTCTTGGCACCGAGTTCTCTGCAGGCCTCTGGCTGATGAAATCCTCTTTCTCTGCCTGAAATGTCCAGATGTTTCCAGGCTGGGGAATGGCTGCTGCCAACTGGGCAAGGCACGATAAACTGGAAAGCTGGCTGGCTGGCTTACAGCTGTTTTCTTCCCGGTGGCTTCTGAGAAAACATGAATCCCACTGCAGCATAAATCTGCGTGCTCACTCAATGATGCGCTGCCTATTACTTCTCTTGACAAGACAGATTTATTGTTTACAAAAGGAATTGTGAAACCTTCAGTGAAAAGAGTGGCTGGGCTTCTGACTGCTATGTTTTAAAGTTTCTTCTTTTCCCTCTCTTCTGTTCCTGCTTTTCTTTGTAACAGATGTTTGATTATATCCTCTTTTACTTTTGCAAAGGATGGCCCACACCTCTAGATATAAGCAGTAGATTAAAAAAATGGGGGGGGGATTAGAAGAGGTGGATTCTTCTAATTAGCATGAGATTTTTGGATGAGTGCAGGACCTGACCTGCTCCTCTCTAGTGGAGAAAGCCGCTAGAGATGATGAGACAGAACCATATTTTATGTGGGGATACGAGCGGCCTACTGCTTCTGCTTGCTGACTGCTGGCTCTCAGAGAATACAGGATTCCTAAAAACTCAAATAAGAATCGGCATGCTTGGCCTGGTTTCTCTGTGGGAAAGAGTCATGTTCTTTTTTGTTAGATGTGAGGGAGGCTGACGGTGCTGAGAGTGAACGTTGCGCCTGAACATAAGAATCCGGCTCAATTGTTGAAAAATCCTTTTGTGTTCAGAGGCTGTTTACCCTGAAATCAGCCAGGAATGTCAGGGACATCCACAAGTACGGGGTGGCCGATGCCCTGGGACTGAGGTCCATTACAGGAGGTCCCTACCCATTTTTCAGCTCTGGCCTTGCAGTCCTACTATGGCAGTGGTCTGATCTGACCTTCTTTGCCTTATGGATTGTTGTCTCCAGGGAGGTGTGGGGGTTATTGCGTTTTATTATTTTTGTATTGGGCATTTTATCCTTGTGAGCTGCCCGGAGTCACTGATGGTCAGTTGGGTGGCCGTATAAATTTTCATTCCATTCATTCATTCATTCATAAATGTCCTCTCTTCGTTGATAGGGTCCTAACCTAATCATTAACCAGCCCGATGAGTTGCTTGGCGGCATGTCAGACTGGTGCAAAGACCATCACGGGAAGGTAAAGCCTCCAATTTCTTAGAATTTTGTGCCTCCGAAGGAAGGGACCCTTTTCCTTGGGGGACGGTTCAGTGGTTTTGTAGCACAGAGGTGGGCAAGCCAGAATCGCCCTGATGTTGGCACCAAAGCTGCAGTCAGCAAAACCAAAGCTTGGAGACTCGGAGGTCGCCCATTCCTGCTGGAACCTGATATTTGAATTAAAACCTTTTTCCCGATCCTCCCATTCTTTGTTAGAGGAACTAAAATGGAGCTCATGTATGGGAAGGCCATTGACATTTGTGTTGCCAAGGAATAACTCCCCCCAGCAATTGGGCCAGGGTCCTGCCCTGCCCTGCCCTGAATGATTGGAGGGGGTCCCTTGTTTTGGCCAGGGGTCATGGGAATTCCAGAGGCAGAAATGGGCCCTTTGTTCAGGAATATCAACAAGGGGACAGTCGCTCCCCGGGAATGCAGACAGTTATGAAAACAAAGAGCCAGACCAGTTGGGTTTTTCTATGACCTCCTGTATGTCTGCAGCTTTTTCAGTGGTGGGCTCAGTCAGTCTTCTTTCCCTGGTTCCCCTGGAGTGGGGGTCTCTAGAGATCCTTCAGATGCTCTTAAATAATAGCACCTGCTTACCCCTTCTTAAACTCCTTCTGGCATCTTCGAGGAGTCCTTATTCCAAAACTCCTCCCCCAACCCTACTCAGCCCTCGCCTTGCTGCTCCAAGTCCCCGTCTTGGGCAACAGCCCTCAGAAATGGGTCCCTTGGAGCATGTGGTGGTTGGATCTGAGTGACTCTCTTGATGCACAAGCAGCTTCACTTTTCACTTCTCTTTTCTCACAGTCCGGTCTTACCAAGGCAGTGAAAGAGAGCACGATCTCCCTGCGCCAAGCAGAGTACGAGTTTCTGTCTTTCATCCGACAACAGACTCCACCAGGGCTCTGCCCTCTTGCAGGTTGGAGCAGTGAGCTTTGCCTCTTTCATTCTTTTACAACGGGGTTCCCCAAGCTTGGCAGATTTTAAGATGTGTGGCCTTCAACTCCCAGAAATACCCAGCCAGCAGGCTGCCTGGAGGAATTCTGGGAGTTGAAGTTCACACAGCTTAAAGCTGGAGAAGTTGAGAAGCACCGCAGTGGTTGGCTTAATGGATTTCAGCGTTAGCGGAGAAGGTCCCTGCAAGAGAGTGGCATGGAGCTGGCCCTGGCAGCTGGAGGTGGGGGTGGGGGGAGCCAGGCCAATGGGGTGGCCAGGCTGGGAGCTGTGGAGGGGAAAGAGGGCAGCAAGGTTAACTGGATTAACTGTAGCTTGTTGCTTTGGTGTTCAGGACAGCCCTCCATTTAATGGACATTCGGCTTCAATGGACCTTTATTCTGTTAAATCCAGACTTGGCTCTGATGGATAGAGATGAAATGTTGGCCTTTGCCTTTTTCTCCGTCTCCCGGCTGAGCATCCTGGTTTGACGTGGTGCTTTTGCCTCTCCTGTAGGAAACTCTGTTCATGCTGACAAGAAGTTTCTGGACAAACACATGCCGCAGTTCATGAAGCATCTCCACTACCGGATCATTGACGTCAGCACCTTGAAGGAACTCTGCAGGTTAATGAGCACCTAACGCTGGACGTCTTCAAGCTGGCGCCCACCAGACTTCCCAGCCGGGGGATCCAGTTGGGGGGGGACGGGAGGGTGGAATGGGGAGACTCGCCTGATGGGAGCAGAGGTTGGAGCGTGTAGCACAGCGAGGCAGAGAGCTCCCTTCAGGAAAATACCTGGCATTTAGGCAACACGTCACGGTTCTCCTGCCCTAGAATTAGGTGGAGATTTTGAAAACTTCATAGTTTCCACTGAGCTTTGCTGAAAATGTATATATAGTACTTGACTTATCACCACAATTGAGCCCAATATTTCTGTTGCTAAACAAGACAGTTGTTAAGTGAATTTTGCCCCACTTTATGACCTTTCTCGCCATACTTGTTAAGAGAATCACCGCAGTCATGAAGTGAATAACGGCTGTTGAATGAACCCGGCTTCCCCCTGGACTGGGCTTGTCAGGAGCTGGCAAGAGGCGGCCACGTGGCCCCCGGGACCCTGCAACCTTCGTTCATGTGCTCACGTGGCCATGGGGATGCATGCTGCAATGGTCATACATGTGGAAAATGGAGTCACTTTTTTCGGTGCCGTTGTAACTTTGAATGGTCACTAACTGAACTGTTGTAAGTCGAGGGTTATCTGTATTTCTGTTTGTTGTTTTTGAGGAGTGGAGGTTGACAAATAATACCCGTTTTTAGAAAAAGTGTTTACAGACCACAAACTGTTTTCGGTAAAGCTGAATTGCCAGCACTCGAATCTCATGGCCTCGGTTCTTCCGAGCATCTGCCAGCCCTCCGTTGGTGTGGCTTCTGCATGGGCAGCTCCTTTGGGTTTCTCAGCAGGGAGACAATTGTTCCTTCCTCTCATCCAGGCGCTGGTATCCTGAGGACTACGAGATTGCTCCCAAGAAGTCTGCTTCTCATAGGTGAGCTCTCGGGGGGGGGGGGGTTCTGTCTGCTCCTAAACTCTTTTAGCATTTCATTCCTGCTTTTTCTGCCCAGCGTGATTTACGCAAAGAGCTTAAGGGCAAGTGGCAGTTACCTTGTGGGCATCCTCCACATCTGAGGAAGGGCTCCACAGTCTGCAACCAGGGATGCTTCCCTCCTTCAGCAAAGGCCTTCAGTGATGTTGGGGTTTCAATTTCCAGAATTCCCAACTGACAGGAGCGCCAGGTTTAACACCTCCACAGCCTGGGGGAAGGCTGGGTCATGTTACCCCCATCCCATTCCCTTCTTCAGACTTCTGATTTCCCAGAATTTACAGCTGGCAGCTCTGAGTTGGTAAGGGCAGTTCTCGTGGCCCTTCTGCCGCCATGGAAGGGTGAGTTGGCAGGGAACCATTTGAAAAGCTGCTCCAGTACTATGCAATCTGAGTTGGGGGCTCCTCTGAGCCCCCCTGATCTGCATCTCTGGGAATAACATGGAGAATGAAACAGGCCCCCATAATCCCCCCAGTTCCCCGGGGGGCACGGTCCCTAGATATTCGAGCAGAGGGCTCAGCTTGGGAAACAGACCAAAAGGCTTTGAGATGTAATCAAGTCAGAAGAAGACATGCCACCCACAGCTGGAATTGGTAGAAAAGGGCCAGTTTTTCCAACCTTAATTTTTTCCGATAGTTGCTTGTCTGTATGAATGCAGGGCGAGCAGCATGACAGGAAGAGCTTTGAATTTGTGGTGAATATTTTTGCTGCCTCATAATTCTTTCCATTCTCAGGCATTCATTGCACAGAAAGATGGGATTTCAATAGAACTTCCTCTCCCTACTGAGAGTGTAAAACTTGCGTTTGTATTCCTCATTTATTTATCAAATTTCTACACCGCTCATCTCACCTAAGTGACTCTAGGCAGTTTGCTAACCACATCATAAAATAATATAAAAGTGTGACTTATCGGTAAAATATATTGACTTCCTGAATTATTTTTTTAGAGCCCTGGATGACATCCGGGAGAGCATCAAAGAGCTGCAGTTCTACAGAAATAACATCTTTAAAAGGAAAACAGACGAAAAGAAAAGAAAACTGGTGGAAAACGGGGAAAGTGAACAGTCTATTAGTTGATCCTGCGTCCTGATCCTTTAGGAAAACCTCCAGAGCCCAGGGCAGTCTTCCTGCTGAAGAGAAGAAGAACCTTTCAGCTCCGTTGCTGTCTCAAGAGGGTGATGTGACAGGATCCCAGATGGGACAGGCGTTCAAGGCCTGCCCCTGACACTCGGTGCTTGTTCAGTTCAGAAGTACAGAATACCTTCTTTCCTTGGAGAATTGCTTTCATTTGCCCCAAGCCCCCTCATTTGTTTCAGAATTAAAATCAACCTCACTGCAAAATAGTTGCCTTTTCCTTGTCTCCCGTGGCTCCATTTTGGTGGTGGTGGTGGTGGTGGTGGAGGAGGAGGAGGAGGAGGAGATGATGATGTGGGAGCATTAGCAGGATCTCATTTATGCTGCCTTTTATCATCTTGGCTGTCGCAGCTACTTCATGAGGCAGATTAATTCTCTCATTCTGTTCCAGAAGGGGAATATGGAGACAGGTAGTGTGTGGAGTGTAAAATCATCTGAATAATCTCTGGCAAGGCAATAGGTTTGCCTCCTAAACGTAATGCATCCTTCGCTGTCCAGTGCGAGGCTGAACCTTAAAAAAGATTTGGTGTCATTTTGGTGTAGGCCATCCGGTGTAATCTGTTAGGAACGCCTGGAGCCCTGGCAGAGCTCCGTCTTCTGAGAAACAACTTTAGAAGCCTCGTCCAGTTTGGCCCAAAGGTGCTTTTCCAAAAGGCAAATAGACTTGGTTTTTTTCTTGGAAAACGTTTCGCTTCTTATCCAAGAAGCTTCTTCAGTTCTGACTGAGAATCTCCATAGGCATCCAGCGTGGTGTTGCCTTGTAGCCTGGGGGGTGGGGGGGAAGAAGCCTACGTCCTCTTGGATGCGGGGACCCAGATAGAGTCAGTTGGAGCAGAGCCTCGGCCGAAGCTGCCAGGGCAGCCGCTTCCTGTGACAACTGAAGGCTACCAAGAAAAACAAAGCAAAGGATTAAGACAATCGCAGAAAAAAATACAACTAACATAAATCTTAAGGTTGCAGTTTTGTCTTTGAGAAATAGAAAATTGAAACTAAGTTTTTAAAAGCTGCTTCTTAGAAAATTCCGTTTTTAATTCTTAACCTCTCGGCATGTTCTATGCTTGCATCATACTGAATTCAGACCCACAAGGAGCCAGGAGATGGACCTAGCAAGAGTGGTTTTTGCAACTGTTGCTACTTTTAGCTGTTTCGGACATGGAGCTTCTCTCTCGCATCAACCCAAATAATTGTGACTTTGCTGAGCTTCTGGTTAGAGACAATTCAAAGTATGAAGGAAGAACAATATTTTACAACTGTTCAACTGCCGATAGGAAGTATTTTGAGGAAAGATGCTGAATATTGTGCAGGAGCTACACAACATAAGCAACACAGCAACCCTGTCTGTAAGCAGAATGTTGGGACTCTAGCCTTAAGGCAAACTTACTGCTCATTGTGTTTGTGAGATGCTGCAACCATTGCCACTCTTGTATCTCCCAAAAAATTAATCAGTTTTCTTCTTAAGCAAATGTAAAGCTGACCCAAGGTCCCAAAATTGCAGGAGACCAGTTCTGCCCGATGAAGCCACTGGGCAGTTGAGAACCTACCCCAACCACACATTTCTTGCTTGTTGTCTCCCTTCCTGATGAAAGAAAAGAATGGTAAACTTGCAACTGAGAAGGACTGGACGAGGGAATGTCAGGGGAATCACACAAGGAACTAAAGAAATTACTGATTTTACAAAAATCATCCTTGTAGGTCAGGGGTCTTCAAACTTGGCCCTTTTATGACTTGTGGACTTCAACTCCCAGAATTCCTCCTGGGAGTTGAAGTCCACAAGTCATAAAAGGGCCAAGTTTGAAAACCTCTGCTGTAGGTCTTCCCATAATAAGATCAGTTTAAACAAGCCACGTTTGTTCAGTACAGGTTGTTCTTTAGCATTTAAATTGTTTTAACATTTGACCAAAAACAAACAAACAAACCCTAAGTGTTCCAGATTAATGTTTAACTTGAGACAAAAGCTCAGCAACTACTTTGAATGGGCATCTATAATCATTAATGGTGTTTTTGCTGCAAAGGATCTTCGTTCTCTAGTGTTTGTTTTCTCTCATTTTTAAAAACAACACCCACTTTCAAATATTGTTTAAGTTGGGCAGCTACATAATTTTAAATGTTCAGTGCTGGACGCCTCTCTCACCCTCTCTCTGCCCCATAGCTAAGCCTGCAGCCAGGAATTGCCTTCCTCCGATTTAAACAGCTACACAGAAAATGACCCTCCAAAGCTTTAATTTTGTCATTTAAAGCTATTCTTTTTCGCTCTCTGGCTTGTATCCAGAGCTGCTTCCCCAAAGATGCCATCTGACAGCGTGACTAAAGGTACCCAGGTGTGCAGGAATTAAAAGTGGAAGGAGAGATACCTGGCAAATGAGCCAAAGTCACCCTCTTCCTTGTTAAATTCATGATCAATTCATTAATGGGGAACAGCACAGTATCTCTTCAAGAACAATCCTTCTTGAACTTAATTCATGTAGGATATTGTTGGGATTAGAGAAGGAGACAGGCATGCAAAGAGCTTTATGAATATCTCATGTGAACTGGCTGAATCCACACTGCTGTCACAAATCCACAAATTAGTTGTCATTTTTGAAACAGCCACCAAAAATTTCATCTTCTTCCAATAGTGTTTTTTTTAACTGTTGCATATTTGATTTGGCACCATTTTACACAGGCATTTATGAAAGGCTTACTAGAAGTATGAAGCAAAGCATGAGTCATGTGTGTTTGTGTGCATGTATGGTTTTTGCATTAGCTGAATTAGCACTGGTTCTATACGCGGCTTGTCGAGATATTTCGATTGTAGAATGATAAAACATGCAATTTCCAAAGGAAAACTGGGTTCATTTCTTGCAGTAAGAACCCCAAAGACTCTAATATCACCTCAAAGAACAACAATAAAGAAGGAAGGAAGGAAGGAAGGAAGGAAGGAAATGGGTTTCACCCTAATAATTACAATAATTACTATAATATTTGGGTTACTTGGGAACTGCACCCCAGATCTTGGCCTTGGGGTCTGACTTAACATGAAAATCTACCATTCAGAGATCTGTTTTACTGGCTGGATCAGTATGAATTAAAGGGCTCAGCAACTCTATTTAACATAAAGCCTACAAATAGTCAACAAAACTGCTAACATCTCATTCTTAATACCATCCCTGAGACTGTTAAAATATTACGATCTGAATAAAAAATGATGGATTACATTGTTAAAGACAGTTGGATTGTTTAAAGTCTGGGCAAAAAGACCCTTATCGTCCCACCTCCCCCCCCAGAAAGAAATATAACTTTATTGAGTATTTAAAAGTCATGGCCACTGATTAGTTCTGGCCCAGACATTCAAAACTGCAGCCTTCATTTGGAACATCTCCAGAACGTCGTTCCTGCAAGACAAAAGCCTGGGTGGAAATTTTTTATTTATATGGTGGGAATTTTGCAATTCATAGAGAACATTTGGAAACTTTGCTGCTGGCAGGACAGCGTCTTTCCTTGAACTGATTAATTTGGGAGGTGAGAACCGATTGCTGCTCTGTGGGGGGTGAGACCAGTGGGACAGGTGTTCAAATGAATATAGAATGAGACTACAGTATCTTTACCTGATTGAACAAATATACCTGCCAGCAGGAGAAAAATCCACAGGGTTTCCCCCTCCCCTTCTCTGGTTTTCCTGCTGTCAGTCCTCAGGTATGTTCACCTAATGAGGTGCCTGTCAAAGTTGCGAAGAGACCCAGATAGTTTGTGGAGAAGATGAACCATCAGGTCTTCTTCACTGCAGTTTACTGACAGGTGGATTCAGATAATGATGGGAAAGCTTTTGAAATGATGTAACCAGGTGGGAATTCTTGATTCATTCCACATTTTCAAGGAGTTCCATGAAATGCTTTGTTCAAACTACTCAGCGATAATGGAGCAAAACATCCCTTCTGTCAGTCATGGCAGAGTTTTGGCCCCTGATATCAGTGATGGAGCCAGCTTTCTGTACAGAAAACAATGCCCATCTTTCAGAAGAGGATGTCACTGGCACCCCTTGTGGGTAGAAAGGAGGAGCCTGGTTGGGACTCTTGTTGGCTAGGAAGATGGCACCAACGCCTTGGTGCTCTGGTGATGTTCCTGAGAACCTTCTCAATAGGACCTAGAAGAATCTGAGAAGAGGAGCTGATGACAGCAAGGTCCAAAGGGCACACCAGGCACTTGGCATGGAAAAAATGATGTTGACTGGGGATTTGGGAGGTTGCAGTCCCAAAATCTTAGGAGGAACTTTGTTGAATCAATCTGTTTTACAGCCAAGATATACAGTGTTTGGGCCAGCATCATGTACAAGTAACTATGAAATAAACAGTGAGGCTTTTCCTAGAAGATCTTATGGATTCTAGAACCACTAAGAATTAATGACAAAGAGGAGAATTTCCAGGGCAAAGGAAGACAAATGGGGTCCCCAAGGTGAGCACAGTCTCAGCAGATGACCTTTGGGGTTAATGTACCAGAGATGCCTTGGCAACGGAGGCAGAAGAATCTTGGAAATGGGCCTGGTGGCATTCCGTCTTTTTCCTGGGTATTTCTAACCTGTCTTCTAGCTCAGGGGTCTGCAACCTTGACAACTTTAAGACTTGTGGACAAGTTTTAAAGTTGTCATGGTTGCAGACCCCTGCTCTGGCTACAAGCTTTGTATCAGCCTGGCCTTAGGCAATCGCCCCTGGGAGGTTGAAATTTCGAAGATCTGAAAAGCACCAGCACGGGGAACCTGCCTTTAAAGTGCATGGTCCTTTTTGACGACAGAAACCAGCTTGGCTGGCTCCAATGGCAGCCTCTTCCTGTTGATCTCAAGCCGAACCTTTCATGGCCACGTGGTCTTTGAACCAGGCAATGCTGGGGAATCAGCTGGGGATTCTTCAAAGTGGCACCTTCCCACAGACCGATTGCTGGTGCCCAGCCTTGGGATTGATAGTGCTGGCTTGTCACGCAAACACTGGGCATCCAAGGTTATCGTTGTTACTGGCAGCCTCCAAAGAAAGCAGCTTTTCTGAGTTAATTAATTAGAACGATGTGCCAGCAAACTAATTGCCATCGTGCCATCGCACACCAAAGATGAAAGTCAGCAGTGGTGAGTCACAAACCTTGTTGATTGTGCCAAGCCCCTCAGATGGAGCTTGTGGGAGCAACCAGGAAGAAAGAGGCTGCTGTGAGGCAGGACCCCCCCCCCAAGGTCTCCCAGCCCAGCCCAGCCCACTCCCCTGCAACTGAGATGGAGGAGGAGGGGGGCTTCTGGAGCAGTTTATGGGCTTCAAATTTCACCCCTCCCCTTCTGAAATGGATTAGGATGACTCAACTGCCTTTCTGGAGCAACTGATGGATGAAAAGGCAGGACGGGAGGACATTGTAGGGAAGGGTCTTTTAAATTCTGCCCCCCATTCCTCACCCCTCCCTTGACTCTCTTCCAGCCACCCGAATAGCCAAAAGAGGGGCTTGGGACCCCACCGAGCAGAGCAACATTTGAGGTGTGTAGGGGTGCAAAATTCTGCAGAGGCATCTGATGTAGCACTTCTTCAGACAACATATCTGTGGAGAGTCTCAGTCATGGTTGTCCCAGAGTTTCTTTCAAAGGGCAGCTGGACTTTGTTTTTCCTTGAAGATGTTTCGCTTCTCATCCAAGCAGAATTGAAGAAGCTTCTTGGAAGAGAAGTGAAACGTTTTCAAGAAAAAAACAAAGTCCAGTTGCCCTTTGAAAATGCACCTTTGGTTCAGACAGAGTAGTTGTCCATGGGGCTGGGAATAGCTAGGAACACCCAGTGTAAACCCAACAGCGCAGCTAGTAGAGTTGCTATGGGTACAGACAGAGCCCCTCCCGCCCAGCATGGCCTTTAACGTAAGACTACCAGGGAAGGTTTCATAGCATGAAAGGAGAAGGATTATCACTTGCAAAGCCCTGTGAAGTCTGCAGGTGTGACTGCTTACCTGACATTCCCAACAGACAAAGAATTGCTTTTGTGCACGGAACCGAGTATGAAAACAGCTTTGTGTGTGTGTATTGTGCGCACCTTTGAGCCAATGAACTGCTTAAAGTGCCACAGGAGAGTAGCTACCGAATTATTAATATTGAATTTTAAGTGCATGGGGATGTAAAGACAATCCTGCTTATCCTTCATCCCTGCCCCACTTTGGAATTTTGGGAGTGCAGTCCCAGTGTGCCCCCTCCCCAAGGCCGAGTGCAGCGCTTGGGTAGCCAGCATTGCTGATCCTTGCAGCATGCAAAATGCATCTCTTATAATAGCTGAGTACTAAAGGGCTTGTTGCAAAATGGTAACAGAAAAACAGAACAGCAGAATAACAGAGTTGGAAGGGACCTTGGAGGTCTTCTACTCCAATCCCCTGCTCAAGCAGAAGAATCTATACCATTTCAGACAAATAGTTGTTCAGTCTCTTCTTAGAAACCTCCAGTGTCAGAGCATTCACAACTTCTAGAGACAGGTTGTTCCACTGATTAATTGTTCTAACGGTCAGGAAATTTCTCCTTAGTTCTAGGTTGCTTCTCTCCTTGATTAGTTTCCATCTGTTGCTTCTTGTCCTGCCTTCAGGCGCTTTGGAGAATAGCTTGACTCCCTCTACTTTGTGGCAGCCTCTGAGATATTGGAAGACTGCTATCCTGTCTCCCCTAGTTCTTCTTTTCATTAAACTAGACATACCTAATTCCTGCAACTGTTCTTCATAACCCCCAGACCAAAATTGAAATGAGAGCGAGAGAGCGCTCCTGAGGGAGTTTAAGTAGTACAGAGGCAATTAGTGAATGCGGGGCCTGAATTTCAGCTAACAGCCACCCAGTTCCACTTACCAGCTTTTAATAAGGTATATAAAACAAACTCACTGCAGTAGAGTAGAAGTAGGCATTTACTCACTAACGTGAAACATTTTGTGGTGCCAGCAGGTGGCAACCTTTCCATTTGTTATTTGGCTGCAAAAGGCCAGGTGGGCTCCAACAGGTTCTTTGAGCAAAAACTCATTTTTGTGAGTGGATTTTCCAAAAAGGGAATTGGAGCTTTTCCAGGGCTACGTCTGAGAAAATGAGGTGTTTGGGGGATTTCTCTGCTATCGAAAGATGGTGACCGTTCCTCTGAGCTTTTCACAAAGCCAACAGTGCTACTCCCTTGTTTTAGGGCGCAGGTGACGCAGCACAATTGCTTGTGTGACTGCCAATCTCCTCCATGCGGTCGTCTGTCCAGGTGCATTATCCATGGCTCCCTGTGCCAAAGACTTGTCACTTCTTATGAATGTTCTCATCTGGGCTTCTCGGGACTGTCATAAAACCTAGAATGGTTGGAATTTTCCTAAGGATCCCAAGTCCATCAGACACAGTTTTCCAGGGAAGGCCAACGTCCCACTTCCAAAGGCTGTTGCAATCCTGGCACTCTCCTGTCTCCTGTTTTTGCCTGCTCACCCATCTCAGGAAGTACCCCAGGACTCTTCACTCGGCCCCTGCTCTTTATGTGACCCCTTAGTTTTAAACAGGATTAATAAATAGGTGGCCACCATGTATAAGCAAAGTGGCATTTGCAAGAACCTCTCTGGAGCCCTCCTTGATTTTCCTGGCAGTCTTAGAAAAGAAAAATGATGGGAGCTGCAACCCAAAACACAGTTCACAAGTGTTCCCGGCTGCTCAGGAGAAAGACCCAAAGGCTGTGGCTCCCTTGGATGGCTAGGAAACTGCCAAAATGTAATATATGAGTGTTTGCTCAGGAAATCTTGGATCACATTTTAACAGATTGTGGAAGGCAGCCGAGATGGGGTTTGCAGGACCCAGCAAAACCTGGAATAACAGGGTTCATTTTCTGGGGAAGGTCACCTTCAAGAAATTGTTTTCCACTGGCTGGAAAAGCTTGCAGGAGAGGCCGGATTTAGACACAGAGCCAAAAAATCCCATGGGAATGGAGTGCACTGGATTTTGATTCCCTGTGTTGTGTGAATGTGGCCACTGGGATTTGAAAACCAGACTTAGAAGGTACCTAGTTACTCAAAAGACATAGCTGGACAAACCAGGGGTTTTCATGATGTTTGAGCCATGTTGGCAGTCTGGTTCACACAACTGGCCAACCCCTAATGAGATTTGTTTGGTTTCCAACTGCCGTTTTTGCGTCAGTCAGTAAGGGTCAAGCCATTAGAGATTGTAAACCTTGGTTTCTTGTGATGGACGCTTGCCATTATCTTAAAACCATGGCTTACTGTTGTTCATTAACTCAAACGTTGTGGCTTGTAAATTGTGATTGACATCTGAACTTTAGCTTTAAAACAGGCCTGGGAGCTTATTCCCCAGTCCACTTTCAGGGCCACCAGCCTGCCCAGTCGAAAGCCCCCTTGGCCAAGGGAGGCCTGATGTGGGCGTCTTGGCAAGCACAGGGCTGAGGGGGTCATGCAAAGCCAGACACGGAAGGCGTCTCTTCCTGGTGTGGCCCAGCAAGTCTGCTGGTGTGGTGCGGCGGGGCGCTTGTGTGTTGCTGCACAAGAGGATAAAAAGCCAGAGAGTGATTGAAGAAGCCACCCAGGGCAAATAAGGAGAGAGATTAAGTGGAGAGTTTTACTAGAAAGTAATTGTTTTGTATATACTCTAATTGCAGTGCACTTGTAAAAACTGCCCTCATAAGCTAATCTGCTGTTAGATTTTTCTTTATGTGTTTTTAATGAATTAGCAATAAAGATGCCTCTGTTTGCAGCTGCCATAAATGGTTCCAGAGAAGGAGCAGATATGGAAAGATGAGACTCGCCCAGCCAGGCCAGACTCTGGGGAACAAAACTTCCCAAACTGGGCATCTGTGGAGGGGAGGGTGAGGGTGGGCAACATCTCCTGCCCATCCCCCACGCCCTTGGGTTGGAAGACTTCCCTGGAACTCTTTTTGTTCTTCTAGTCATCCAAGCAGAGACAGAGTTCTCTTCTAGAAGATCTTGATTCAATCCCTTAGAATGGTGCCAGCCTTAAGATGCGTTGACTTCAACTCCCAGAATTCATGGTTGGCTGGGGAATTCTGGGAGTTAAAGTCCCCACATCTTAAGAGGCTTGAGAATTACTGCTTCAAACAATATAGAAACAAGGACTGAAGATACCAGTGTCTTACTCCAGGCTTTAGGAAACCAGAAGCAGCAAGGAATCAGATGCCACGAGGAGCCCAAAGAATGCCAGGGGGCCTTGTATGGCTGCAGACTGCAGCTCCTAACTCTTGCCTCTCCACGACAGCTGAACTTCTCCAAAAGTGAGAAGATCCTGACTTCACTGAGGCTTGAGCAAGGTGGAAAGGCTAGATGGGTTGATTCCTGCTCTCCTACAGAGGTCTCCAAGATTGACATCCTGTCAAGCACCAGGGATATCAGGAAATCCTGGCTCTCTACAATAATCTGAACTACTAATGATCAAATCAAATTGGCAGTAGAGTCAATGGGATTCAAGGTGGGCTGGACTTAGATCTCTTGTGGGCACAAAGGGACTCAAGGCCAATGACGCGCTTGACCCCTCCCTCCCTCCCTCGGTCTCAGCCTGCTCATCTCCTGCAGCTCCTGGGGGAAATGGACCAAGCAAGTCTAGGTGGGCAGCTGAGTGAACCAGGTGGCCTATCTGAAGAGCTAAGGGGGGAGCGGTACCTGCATACACGTGGGCAACAGTGGGGAGCCGTGGATCCAGAAAGAGATGGGCTAGAAGGAAAAGGGCCGACTTCCCCCTGGCTTCAGGGGGCCTAAATGCGTTTAGACAGGGGGACGAAAGAGCTGAGCAAGAAGTGCACTGTGCCTTTTGGAAGGAAAGGAAATGGATTTCAACTCGAATGCTTCTTTATCTGCGTTTGCCCTGCGTGAAGCACCCCCAGGCTCTCCACCCTGCCTGGGCTGTTTTATTCATTCCAGGGCTTGTAACTGGTATTTGACATGTGCTGAAACAATTTTGTTTATTTGTTTGTGACCTGAGTCACCACCAGGTGCCTTGTGTAAATGAAACATGACACGGCAGCCTTGTTTCAGCTGACAGGCATTTAAGATGTATGCAAATCTACCTCTTGGGCAGAGGCCACCCAAGTATTGTGAACAGGAGGCTCCGTTTAGCAGCCTCGCGTTTCTTTAGATAGACTTTAGGAAAAGGCTGTCTCGGGCTCCGGACAAGGAGCTCTGATGGCCACAGTGCTGGCCTTCTTGAAGAGGGTTGGTCCAGCAGTGCAAAGAAAGAGTTTGGAAGATGAAGTTTCTAGTGGGACGTGAGATCCCTTTATAAGAGTCTTCTCCATCTAAGAAGAACAAGTCCAGTGATGAGAAAAACCTCCTTTGACCAACCCCTAGTGGGTTACTATCCATCTGAATAGAAGAAGGCCAGAGAACAAGGTCCTTCAGTTATCTTAGATCTCACTTCCCATCAGTCTCAGCCAACAGGCCCGTTAGCTGGAGCGTGGTAGTTGCCATCCCAACCATCTTGAAGACCTCAACCCTGTGTGAGGAAAACAAATGCAGATCCAGGTTGGGGAATTCTGCTTCAGACCAAGCAGGTTGAGCAATTCTGCCTCCTTCAGCAAGAGAATGCCCCTCTTTTTCAGTTTACTTGCCGCAGGAGAAGCATATCCATCGGCAAAACACAAAGACTAATTTTTCCCAATATGGACAGCACCCTTTGGCTAGCCGAAGGCAGAACAGCTTCTCCTCGCTGACCCTGGTGGCTGGAAGGCCCCTGTCCTTCCAGAAGGGGTGGAGTCTGCCCGGAACAGATGAAGAACACACTGCTGTACAATTGCACATCTCAGACATGTTTTATTTTCCATTGTTGCTGGTGATGATACCCTTTCACTGAAATAACTTGCCCAGGCTGACAGATAAGCTTTTAGAGTCGTGAAATCTTGGTGATACTTTAAGTGCCCCAAATGACAATACAAAATTATCCTGCAGATATACCAGGCAAGGGGCTTGTCAGAAGCGTTCCTGCCCTTTGAGGACTGAGGTTCCTAGGCTGATGGGCACATTCTCCTCCCACTTGATGGGCCCAGCATTATGGCCTCATCCTGGAAGGTCTTGTCAGCCCTGACAAACATCACCTGCATGGTTGTTTGGAAAGTCCAGGCAAGCTCAGAGGTGACTTTTAGATTTGGGGGGTGAGGGTGGGTGGGCATCCTTCTCCTCTCTCTTTCAAGCACTAGAACATATTGCCTCATCCATCCATCCATCCATCCACCTATCCACCTCTCTGCTCAAAATGCAGCTCTAGAAATTATTTAGAGAAGCTTACGAAGGAAATGGAACAGCCTGATCTTGTTCACACAACAGATTCCCTGAAGGTCCTTATTCAAAATCCTCAATTTATCTGGTCATTAGATCTAATTAAATTCCAAAGACCTGGAGGCCCAATGATGGGTATTGCTTTTTCTCACCAATTAAAATGGAAGAGATTAAAAAATGCTCTGGTTGCTTTGTCCTTGCATGGATAATTGGGGAGTGGGAGGTTGGTCATGTGCTGTGAAGGAAGAAAGAAGGAGCCTCTTTACCCAAAATTGCATATCTTGGCCCAAAGCAGCATCTTAACAAATCCTCACCAGGCATGGTCATTCCCCATCCCAAGAAATACAGAGCCATCCCTCACCACTGAGCTGATGTTCTCTCCCCTCCATTCCTGAGTTGAGCTCAACCCCCCCCCCCCCCCCCCCCCCCCCCCCCCCCCCCCCCCCCCCCCCCCCCCCCCCCCCCCCCCCCCCCCCCCGTCTTTGCCAAAGCCAGCCTGTCTCTGTTTCGACTTGCTCCCTAGTGGTGCCATCCTGGTTATGGGTCACAAAGTGTGGGAAGCAAAGGCAGGGGCTGAGGCCTTGAGTTCTGCCGCCTGCCCTCTTTGGCATGCCATCAGCTGACAGGAAACCCTTTCACCACTGGTGGTCCCATCCTAGGGACAGGTTGTGTTCTCCTTCACCTGTCCTGTTTAACGCCTCCATTCAGTCCTTGTCCATATTTTAATTTTAAGAGGCAGAAATCACCAGGAGCACTTTTATTTAGGATTTTTCTCCCATTCTTCCCTTCCCCCATTTTGTTCTTGATACCAATAACAAAGAACTACTCATCTGTGTTCTGCTTGGGGAGTCACCGGCAGTGGGTGGGGTCCCATCTATTAGGAGGTGGGAGGGACAGCCCACCCTGCACAAAGGCTAGAAATCCCCTGCCCCTCCCATCTGACTTTGCCCCCAACACAAAGGGCGGCAGATTTCACACTCTCTTCACAGCTGCCCCCTAACAATGCTGTCAGCTTAATGCTACCTTCACACAGGGTTCGTCTGGCTGCTGAGCTGGGGGCAGGTGGAGCGACCTCCCAGGGACGCAGAAGGGGAAAAAAGCTTTCCAGGGTATGTTTGTGTCATGGGTGGAGGTAGGTGGGGAAAGGTCCACCAAGGGTACTTTGGAATGTCACATTTTGTGAACGCCTTCAACATAATGCTCTTAAAGCAACCGCTAATTATTCCCAAGAGATACTCCATGCTTTGGTTTTGAAGGGAATTACGGGATGCTCTCAGTTTACAGAGTGCATTTCAGTGTGTGTGTGTGTGTATGTGTGTGTATATGTGTGTCCGTATGCTTACATTGGTCTCCCTGTTATCACAGTATTTGTGTTTCTCTGACAGGCTCAATTATCCTTGTGATAGTGAGACCAATTAAATTCTTTTGCAACGATGAATCAGAACATTTTAGAGCAACATGTTCCATTATGCTAAATAAAATATGCATTGAAACTGGACCTACATCAATTTCATGGAACTAATCATCTGAAAAACTTGGACGTTAACACCATTTTAAAAAAATGTATTGATTCAAATTACCAGCAACACAAAGTTCGTACGGAGGCTCGAAGGAATAGTGAACGTTGCTCCCAGGCAGATGGAGTCTGGATTTGCTACTAGTGAGAAAGAGAGAGAGAGAGAGAGAGAGGGAGGGAGGGAGGGAGGGAGGGAGGAAGGAAGGAAGGAAGAATATCTAATATCTGCTCTTTGATAGAAGAGGTCCACCATTTAAAGTGATGATGATGATGCCTCTTTTGTTTTTGTGTTCTTTGCCACCGAAATTCAGAGGTCATCATTTCCAAGGGTGTGCTACCTTATTTCAGAGGAGCCCCCAAAGGGCCCACTGCCTGCAGCCTTGTCCCCTTGGCAGGGAAAAAAAGTAGCAGGGAACGGTTTGAAGATAACAGGAAGACCAGCAGCTTCTGCAGGGAAGAAGCTGCTCCTGGGCCTGCCAGCATCGTTATTCCCATGTCCCCTTTTATTTTTGCACACATCCCCCCCCCCCGGATCTTTTGGAGCAGCAGAGACAGATCTAGGCAAGGGCACTGGGATGCCCAGGAGCTTTCTGACCAATTCCTGGTCCTCGTGGTGAATACATCCATGGGTTTGTTGGCAAGGTTGTTGTCCCCCCACCCGCTTCTGAGTGACAGATCAGCTGGGAATAAATTGCCAAGTGTCAGAGCCCTGTTTTATTTGTTCTGCTGAAGGACATTTTGGTGTGCGTAAGCTTCGTGTGGAGTGAACGGTGGCAAGTGACAATCAAGTGTCAAGCAATGGCAGGGAGGGAAAGGCGGGCAGGTTCCAAAGCCAACAAGACACGGGGCACCTTTGCCTGGGCACCGAGCAAGAGAAACGTTGATCCAGAGAGCAAGGAGGTCCATGTTCTGCACGAGCCCAGCCCGGTTTGTACATGGAAGACTGAATTTCTCTGCCCTTGGCGCCTCCCCAGGATCGCTCGCTCGCTCGCTCGCTCACCCAGGTGGAGACGTTGCTTGGCGACTGCTGCATTAGGTACAGTTTTGTGGGTGAGCAATGTTAAATATGCCCCATCTCACAATCCTCACATTCAGGACTCGGATGGATGAAGCCCTGGTGTACCTCCAGCCACACTGTTTCTCACTGTGTGTAAAGGGAGGAGGTGTAGTGCCAAGCCCCACAACATCCTAATCACATGTTTGGGACCTTGTGCAAACATCCAATCTGCATCTGTGCCCACCCTGACTGGCCAGGATGGTCATTTCTACATTGAAGATGGTCCCACCAAACGTCCATGCCGCATATTCAAGGGCTTTGGTCTTCTTGGAGCACCCAACAGCTTTGTTGTTCTGGGTTCTCCTGGAAGAAATGAAAAAGAGCTGCTTTATTATTATTATTATTATTATTTTATTTCCCCCCACAGTCCTCTGAATGGCTCAGTGCCCATACCTTCCTTGGGGAAAAAATAAGGTTGATTTACAAAGGCTGCCGATGGCTGCTCTGCTGGGAGGGAGGGAGGGAGCAGCTCCTAAAGGGAGAGCACACTCTCTAGTAAAGGAGCATTAGTGGAATGTGGACGGAGGAGGCACATAACAAAGGCATCCCAAGATATTAGCTTTTTAAGTGACACAACTAAAATGGTCTGTGCTTGGAGAAACCTCCCCAAAGCTGTGATTGTCAAGTGTTGTGAGCCATCCTGGGAAGGTGGCCTCTATATTTGAAAACAGATACGCTTGCCTTGTCTCTGAGCAGTGGCTCCTGTCAGACGCATCCCAGAAGCTCCTGGCAGGTGGGAAAGTGGTGCCATTTTCACACTACCCTTTTTGTGTGCTTCTCGCCTCCAAATAGAGAGAAACCGTGTCACCGGATTTCAGCAGGAGAGGTCAGCGAGTACTAAAAAGCAAAGAGGGGGTGTGGGAATCCACCGATCCTCAAGCTGGCTGGAGAATTAAGGGTCAAGCAAACTTTTAATAGAAAAAGTTCAGTTATGTTGTCAAGAACAAGGAACCACTTAACTGAGATCTTATGTAAACCTTTGGAAAACAACCCAGTTAGGCAGAGAATTCCCTGAAAAGTAATCCTAAAGTGTCTCTAATCAGCAAAATTTTATCAATTCTCAGAAACCAACTATTTTATCACTTTTCTGGAAGTTAATGTGCTGTAGATCATCATTTTTATACTGCCCTCAAAACTCAGTTTAGTTTACAAAAGTAACTTAAAAAGATATAAACTCTCCCCCCCCCCCGATTATTTGCTCTTCTCAGGATGAATGGGAGGACCACAGAGAACTGGAGGGATCAGATTTGGGTTCATGTTGGTTGGCACAAGCCTTTTCCGGTCCGCCCCGACTTAAACTGCTGTGATTTTTTTTTTAAGTCTACAAAATGCTCACATGCATTTAACATACATGTTCTGGCCAAAGATGTATGTACAGTAAAACAAACATTCCCTGGCATTGCAAATTTGGGAGATGAGTTCCTGCCCTGGGGTGAAGAGAACGCCTGCTTGGTGGGGGGAAACGGATTTTCTCAGCCCACCTGGATGCTGAAGGTGGCGCTCTAAGATTGTGAGACATTCTCCACAAGGCGCTTATGAGGGCCAGATAGAGGACACTTTCATTGATAGATGCACTTTCTATATCTGTCTGGAGAACTGTGTGGAATTGCAGTGAGTACCATAGCTTGGCTTGTCAGCGTATATTGTACACACACGTGCACTTACCCAATGTAAGTAGAGAAGATGGAAACACAACTCCATCTAGACTTCTCTGCTCGCTCTCTAGCTGTAAAGGACTTTTTGAGGGGGGGTGTCGTTCATGAGCTGAAGCCCCAGGAGGGCTCCAGAGGTTCTTTTCTGCATGGTTATTTCAGATCAAATTTCGGGCCTTGATGAGACCTGGTCATCCCTACTCTCCGCCTCCTCTCGTGGCCAGCCAGAAGTCTTAGAGGAGCATAGGAGACACAACTGAAGACAACCACAATCTCTCTGGATTTTCCCCAGCAGCTGGTAGCTGGGTCTGCGTGTGTTTTCAAGAGCCGCTGTAACTAACACAATAACAGATTTCTCCATGAATTAATTCCATTTTTAGCCTTGTGGTGGAATTTGAGATGGTCCAACAATTGATCCAAATCTGGCTTAAAGGCAGAAGAAGAGGGGTCTGGGCACCCAAGAAAATGGCCTTTTCTGTGTGCAAGGTTTATACACCCACACAGCTGCTTTAAACTTTCAAACAGGAAGATAATTGCTTACATACTTACCACATGGGCGTTAGAGTGATGTTTTTACTTCCTTGGTCACAGACATGCACAAATGGATGACAAGCACCTGAGCTTTAAGTGCAGTTCATGGCCTTTTCAGAGAAGCCAGCCCAAAAATGTTTTGTCAGAATCCACACAATTCCTTTCTGCTTTGGAAGTCCATCTGTACCAGGCAGGAGCAATTTGGGATCTCCAGAAACATGAAAGACAAGCTTCTCAGACTTCTCCTAAGGGTTCCTTCAGGTCTTTCACCTGAATTTAGGTGAGGGAGAGCAGGAAGAGAACCTGAGTTGTGAGACCCTGCTCTGTTTTGGCTTGTTTTCATAAATTGTTGCTCTTGTGACATTATGGCTGTGTTTGTGCCCAGGTTAGTTACACATTGAGGGACTGGATTTGCCCAATGTGCAAGACCTGGCTACTTTTAATCTCAATTATGATGGCTAATGCTTTATTAGCAGGTTATGCAGACAACCACTCTGTGAACAAGCCAGTAAGCCAGAATACGTGCACTGTGCAAACTTAAGAGGGGAGTGGGCTTGGGGGTGGGGCATCCTTTCCAAGGAACCAATAAAAGATCCCTCAGGGTCCAGAACAGAGTCAGAGGGGAAAACCTGTCAAATGGTACAACATCCACGGATACACCTGCAGGTATCCCAGGGACAAGGCCAGTTGCCTGGAAGAAGGAGGCACCTTTTAGTTGGGCCCAGCAAGGGGGCACCTTGGGATGGACGCTTGCAGCCGATGCTCGGCACTCAGAGGCAGGTCAGTTCTTCAGGAGTTTACAAGGGAACGTTGTCATGGATACAAAGGGGCAGGTTGATGGAGAAGCTGAGATGTTGCAACCAAAGCCTTCCCTTCCTGTGTCCTGCCTTCCAGCCCACTTTCAGGAGGCCTGGGCTCCCCCATGCTGTGGGGGCCATCCCCTACCATCCCCAGCTCCTAGTCCTGGTGGCGCAGTGGTTAGAGTGTGGCATGCTGGCAAACCCTGCCCACAGCCAAGGTTGACTCAGCCTTCCATCCTTCTGAGGTTGGTAAAATGAGGACCCAGATTGTTGGGGGGCAACAGGCTGACCCTGTTAACTGCTTAGAGAGGGCTGTAAAACATTACGGAGCGGTATATAAGTCTAATTGCTATCCCATCAGAGCTTTGTTTGCCTCCTGGGAGGTTGCAAGGGGTGCAGTCCTCACTTTCCCCTGGAAAGTTTATCCAGAAGTAAACTGTTTGTCGGGGTCTGAAAGCAAGCCAGACGGTGAGATTTTCCCCCTGTCCTTGTATTTGCCTGGCCAGCTGCTATTTACACCCCCCCCCCAGACAGGTAGAGTTCCTGTTACTTATATATTTTATCTATATATTGTTCTAAATTGCATTTGTCCCCATGCCAATTTCCTGCATGTTGAATAGTTGGTGTTAATTGTTCTTTTATGGTTCAGTTGTTCTATTGATGTGACACCGCTGTTTTTGTGTTGCATTTTGCTTTACCTTCAAATGTTACTGTACTGTTTTATTCTTTTAACTGTGAAACTCCCTGGGCACTCCTAAACCTTACAAACAAATAATAAAATTGATCCCAATTGGGAGAAATTCCACAAAAGTTTCTTTCAATGTTAATGACTGACATCAACATCCAGAACAAGGCCCAGTGATGTCACAGGAGCATCGCAATGTCATTGCCTAAAGGGTGCAAATTAACTGATGCAAATTATAGAATTCCTGTCATTTAAAAAACCTTCTGCAGATGCCCATGAGGGCTGATTAAACTAAAACTCTAAGGAGCCATTGAGACAGCTTTTGTTGAAACTCAAAACTCTTCTAAAACATGATCTTCCTGATAGTGCTTAAGGCAGTGGTGGGCAACCATGGCCCTGTTACGACCTGAGGACCAAGTCTCAGAATTCCTAAGCCAGCCATTCTTAGCTCAGGAATTCTAGGAGTTGAAGTCAACAGGTTGTAAAAGGACCATAATTGCCCACCCCATTCAAGGATTCAGTCTTGCAGTGCCTTCACAGGACTGGTGAATCTTTATTAAAAGTTTCCATTTGGCAAGGGTACAACAGTCTAGAGCCTTAAGCCATAGGAATAGCACTTGGACTTACATACTCTCTTCACAGTGCTTTACAGCCCTCTCTAAGCAGTTTACAAGTCATCATGTTGCCCCCAACAATCTGGTCCTCATTTTACCGACCTCAGAAGGATGGAAAGCTGAGTCAACCTTGAGATGGCCAGGATTGAACTCCTGGCAGTGAGCAGAGTTAGCTGCAGTACTGCATTCTAACCACTGCACCTCCACAGCTCTTCTCTATTCTAATGGTACCAGCAACCACAGATGTCCTCAGCCCAACATACCTTAAAGCAGCTTCAAAATTATGTGAAAATGGGAGGGAAGACTGCAGTCTCATGATGGGATTCAGGACATAGCAGCCACTAGTTCACCTTCCACTGAACAGTGAGCCATTTCTTGCTTGCTCTCATTGGTACCCTTTTCCTTCCATGGGATGTTCATTCCTGATGTTGAGCCTGAAAAGTATGAAGAGATAAAAGTGGGCTGTACGACTCCTAAGACACTCACCACCTGGCAGGTGAGAGTGATTGAAGCTTCTTCTGGAAGCTTCTAGCAGAACTTCAATCTTTCTGGATCTCCTCCTCATGTTTAGAAGAGCTTCTTCAGAAGAGCTTTTGAGTTGTAGAGGCTATGATACCAATTTGTTAACCTCCCAGAAAAATTGGTAGAGCCCAGGATTTAGCATAAAGAATATGGTGAAATCAGATTAATTGCAACTAACCCCCAAAATAGTAGAGTCCCTCTTTACCTGTCTATGGGCAGGGCTAATCCAAGGGCTTCAAATCCTTCCTTGCCAGTAAGTTGTTGCAGCCCAATGTCTGGAACACCAAGGTTGACTCCTGCCTATCAGGCTGTTGGGGCTCTTGATCTGATCCAGAGAAGACATCCCAGCAGCTGATAATGGTATGATTGCCATCAAAGCTTCTGTTGCCATGATATAGGAGTTGGGGCAGACCAGACAAAGTCCTGCACCTACCTCACTCTATTTCTCTTGTATACACAAGCCTTCAATATTTCATGAGACCTAGGTACTTAATAATGGATGGGAAACATGTTTACTGAGAGATATTTCTCACTGTAGATATAATAGAGCACCTCCCAGGACCTGTTCTTCGCTTCTACTTACATCTCCCCACTGATCATCAGCTTGCCAAGCAATCTACCTGCCCATCTGTGGAAACACCAGGAGAAGCTTGGCATGCAGAGAATAAGGAGAGATGGGCCTGGATTTGCCTGGGGATGGGCGTGGTGAGTTTTGGAAGGTGTCCTCCCCAGGAGAAAGATTTCCCAGGCTTTTTCAAGCTGAGCTCCTTACTCTTCCAGCTTGTACATAATTCAGTCCAGGGTCCCCATCTTCATCTTCCTCACATATGTCCTACTTACAAGGAAAGGGATCAGATTTATAGTGGCTGAGAGTTCCAGCTAATCTAAGCTTCCTCAGGTTCCTGATTCTTCTAAACGTGCTAAGAGTCCACACAGCTCATGTCACCTCTGGGGGAAATTCCGGGTTTTATCCATGGGGAGGTTCAGACTTTCTATCCTAAATCTGGAGACAGTTTAAAATACTTTTCACTTTTCATCTTTCATTCTCTAGCTTGGCCTTTTTCACTTCTCCAAATTCCCAAACTGGATAGAAATAGAGAAAAAAACATTCCGTTCCAAATTCATAGCATGTTAAAAGTAAAAAGACATATAATTAAAAATGCTTAGTCTGGCTCTTTTCCCCTCAGTGTTTTGATATGAAAACATTTAAGGTTCACTTGAGATGAGAGCTAGTCTAAGAGATCCTTGCAGACAGCTTTCTGCCAGGGTAAGCACGGTGGTGGCAACCGAAAACGAGACAGTGGCTTTGCAGCAGACTATCGGGAGCCCCTTCCTTCTCCCTCTCCTGCCTTTGCAGAGGTGACAAACTGGGAAGGTGCCATCAAGAGAAACCACAGAGCCAAGGCTATCCATTTTAAGGTGCAGCACCTCTCAGCGCCCGACCATTTGTCTTCATGCCTTCCTGAGATGAACGATGCTCTCTGCTCTGCTCTCTGAGGTGCCTCTTGGTGCTTTTTAGAGTTCCACCTCTGAGGCAGTATAAATGGTTGTGGACAGATCCTCATGGAAAGAATCACTCTGATTCTGCTTCATTCTTCAGGAAATCCAGCAGGGTTCCATGGTGGATCTTCAGTTTTGGACTAGATGATGGTGATTGAGGTCCATCCCCTTGGACTTCTCCAAAGCTTTAAAATCAAACTTCAGACTGACCTTATTTGTCCTTGTCATTCACTTGCAATTATTTTTCTCTTGTGAGTCGAAGGTCCATCAAGAGTCTCATCCTCAGCAAATTTCCCGTAGTGAGCTGAAGTGAAGACTGAGGAGACACGGGCTTCCTCCATTGCTCTTTCTGGGTCTAGGTGCTCCCCATGTTGGGTTGAGGAATGCACCAAGGAATGCAATCCTAGGCTGCATCAAAGAATTGTAGGATGATGGGCTCATCCCATAGATGGCAAGCCAATGGAAGGGTGAGGTGAACCCAAGCCATGTGCCCTTTAAGCCAGGTGACTGGCCTCCAGAGTCTGGAGGAAACATCCTATTGTTGAAGTGAATTATAATTTTCAATCAGCTTGACTTCTTTCTAGAAGAAAGAGTTGCTTCAGAGAACAAAAGACTTTGGACCAACCTTCTTTAAAACAAAAATGGAAATCACACAGGTAAAGCCAATGAATAATTCATTGTGGAACAATCAAGTTTTCATGTTTCAAGGCAAACATTGAAAAATACTGATGGGTGAGTGAATGAAGGCACCCTTGATGTTTTCTTTTCATTTCTTCAGCTTTTCTTTTATTTATGGTTTTCCCATTGAGACCACCCATTTGGTCCTAGCAAGAGGAAGCTGGACTTAATAAAAGGTGTTTGCTTTGATCCATGATTCTCCTGTATTTTTGTTATCTCATCTTGGCATGTCCTTCAGAAGCTCCTACCATCTAGGCCATGAATCTTTGGAAAACATTTATCTTTTGTTAGATAAAAAGGCTTGGGTTTTCCAGTAGTTGCTTGCTTGCTTGCTTGCTCTGACTTTCTGGACAGTCTTTATCTTCCAAAATAGTAGCATCGCTTTTCTTGTTGAGCTGCTGGAAAGGATATTCTTTCAGAGACAGATACAGTCCAGACAGGGTAGCTGCGAGGCAATTATTTTATTTCCCAGATAAACAAAAGTATCTTGCCCTTGTGTCTTTATTGCACCGTGTGAAGTGTGCTTTAATTGCCCTGCAATGCTTTACCTGGAGTGAGCCTTAATGCATAATTCGGGGTCTTGGTGCAGAGAGTGGCAAGGCAACTGCTTTGGATAATCCCACAGAGCAAAAGTCTCTGGAACATAATAGACATGTCAGCTCTGGTCTTACTTCCAGCCCTCAGAAGTCTTATGTATGCCT
>NW_015386487.1:446809-465650 GCF_001527695.2 Protobothrops mucrosquamatus
AGAGAGAGAGAGAGAGAGAGAGAGAGAGAGAGAGAGAGAGAGAGAGAGAAGGAGGGAGAGAGAGAGGGAGAGATGAATGTAGAAGGAAGGTGGCCAGGTCTGGGCAACGTGACTGAGTTCCAACTGAAGACCTCAAGTGAGGCCATTGCAGCAATCCAATTGGAGTCAGTGCTGCGCCATCTCAATGAGATGAATCCAAGCAGAGAAGATGGCATGTTCAGAAGCCCATTTTGGTATCCAGTCTGGTGCTTCAGAGGCTGAGCACCTGTTTAATTCAGTGCTTCCTTTCAAAGCTTTCTCACATACAAACCTTCCTTTGAAGGTTCACACAGCTTCTTTAGGAAGATTTTTTTTAAAAAAAAAAATCCCAGTCTGGTCTACAGTGCTGGGATTCCCTTGTTTAACTTCCTGGGTAAAAGGTCACAAATGGAAAGAAGAATGAGGATTGGAGATGGTTGGACCCAGCAAGGCACTCCTGAGGTTTTCATTCCTTGCCTGTTTTCAGCCTGGATCCCTTGTGCATCTCTTCATCCGGTTCCAAGCAAGGTTTCTGTCCTTCGGAGGCTTCACGGATTGTGGCTTTGCAGAATAGAGTTTGTCCTTTGGCCAAATGGAGTTTTCAAAGGCGAGGACATGCTCTGAATTTAGAGCGTTTGGAAAAGACTTCTGTTCAAGAAAGAAACTTCTTTTGCTGCGACAGGATGACCGAAAGTTACAAGCCAGCAGTCTCAGCGGCATTGCTGGAACAGTTCTGGCTTACTGACTGTCACACCGAAGGAAGAGAACCACATAAAGATGTACCTTTATTTCCCCTTTGCTCAAGAAGTGCAGTTAAGAGAAAACCCAGCCATTCAAAAGGGGTTGCGCTGAAGTGTCTTGTGCAATATATTTTTTATCCTCAGAGTAAAAGCAATCGCACAAATAAAACGGCTTCCTCCAGAGGATGGGCAGGAGAGGTGCCCTTGACAATACAAAGCCCTTTCTGAAGGCACGTGGACAGGCACGCTACGACCCCTGTGCCCCTCCAAGTGCCACTGTGAAAAAGCCAAGGCCATCAATAAATTCAACCCCAGGAAAAGCAGCGTAGCTCGGCTCCCGGCTGCTGAAACAAAACGTTTCAAGCTGTTCTGCAACATGCCAGCTGCACAAACGCTTCATCCCAATGATCCAAGAAGACAAAGGTGGGCTGGACCCAGGAGATGAGGAAGCCACAGAAATAGTGTTGGTGGAGAACTGCCTAGGAGCTAATTGGGCACACTGGTGCCCGGTCACATCCTGGGAGCCTGGGTCAAACTACCATGGGATTCTGAGATGGTGTTTTGGGGATGTTGGCAGACGGAGACAGAAGGTGGCAAGGGCTGGGCTCCACATTGCCGGGTTTTGTAGGCATGGTGAACATTTTACAGGGGGTGCCTTGTGAATGGCTTCTTCTCCCTTCAGATACAGTTATGGCTCCGAAAGGCTGACTTCTTGGTTGTGGACATGAAAACTTAGCTCAGTCTAGGCCCAACTACCCAGCAACAGTTGCTACTACTCCAAATGTCAGGTCTAAAGCTGGCTTCCCTGACTCCCAGTGGAAACCCCATGAAAAAACCATCCAAGCCACAGGAAGGAGTCTTCTCACATTCCAGGAATCCAAACTTTTGGACCTTTTTTTCCAACACCGCAAAGCGGAGAGCAGGAAGGAGAGTCCTGTTGCTTCCGTAGCATTTGTCTGCAAGCACCTCAATCAGAAAAGGGGATCAAACAGATTACCACCTAGGAAAAGTGGAAAACACCAGATCTGTCAGCTAACTCAAACTGACCCTCAATCTTTTGGTCTCCAAGAAATCACCCGCTGGCTCCTGCTGTTCCTCTAGAACGGTGTGGATAGCAACTGTCAAAGGATTCCTCAAATCGGTGTAGCAGGAGATTCTCAGGATGGGCAGCAGGACAGGTGGGCCCTGCCTGTGTAGGTTCCCTGGAGGATCACTGCTGTTGAGAGGGAGTCTTGAGGTCATTGGGTCTCACCCCTGCTCAGTACAGAATCCAAAGTGCAGATAGAAAGAATGACTTTTTCTAGTATTTGGACACTGTCTTCTACCAATGCCATTCCTGCAGCCATGTTGTACAGTTGAGTAGGGTCCACTCCGTCCCTAAGGTCCTTTCACAGGGATGATCCCCACCTCAGTTCAGTACTAGCCTACATCTGGGGAACTGGCTTTTCCAAGCAAAGAAGATCCTACTTGCCTTTGCCAATGTCATCTGTTCATTTCCTCGGGCCCCAGCCTGCCTCCTTCTTCTGACTGACCAACGGAAGCCTATCTGAGCTTGCTCCAGTTATCTTTCCATGAGCTGAGAGGCAGGAGGCCGAGGCCACAGGGGAAGGCAACCTGGCAGCTCCGGGAGGGAATGAGCAGCAAGCACCGGTGATCAAAGCCGCTGATACAGCCGTCGCCTCTCTGCGGGCTGACAAGCTCCTCAGTGCAGTCCCAGCTGCCTCCTTGCTGCTTCCGCTGCTGTCCTCCATCCACGACTTGATCAAAATCCTGGCTGAAACTTATCTGACCAGACATGGCTCAGGAGCTGCTCATTGTGCTGCCTCATGAAATATTTGCACACAGGAATGCCAGATGAGAAGGGTGGGTGAGGGAAGAGGCAGCCCTGGAGGAAGGCATGCAGCATGGAGCAGAGCCAGGCTGCTGGTGCGCAGGGCGAGGCTGGGAGGAATGGAAGGTCCGCCTCTTGTCCACCCCATCTGACTCAGCCCTGGCAGAGGGAGACCAGACCAACCAAGAGGCAGGACGGAGGCACTTTCTCCCTTTTTGAAGGTTCTTCCATGTCACCTGCACCCTGCAAGTTAAACATGCAAGCAGCAGGATCTCCAGGAAGCGATTAGGGCAGCCTCGTCTTTTCCTCCTGGGCCATTTTCTCCCGCAGGAGCCTTCTCCTCTTTGCTTGTTGCATGGAGAGAGCCAGTTTGGTGGAGCAGTTAAGGCACCAGGCCAGAAATTGGGTGACTGTGAGTTCTAGTCCCACCTTAGCCAGGAAATCCAGCTGCATGACCTTGGGCCAGTCCCTCCCTTTCAGCCCAACTCACCCCACAGGGTTGTTGTGGGGAAAATAGGAGGAGGAGGAAGGTGTGTTACGTATGTTCACTGCCTTGAATTATTTGTAAAAATAATAAAGGTGGGATTCAAATAAATAAAATGAAGAGATTGCAACATTGGCCACTGCATTCTGGGAGTTAATGTCTACACGTCTTAAAGTTACCCAGGCTGAGAAACTCTTAAGATAGATAAAGAATTTGGCTTCTCCGTCTCCCTCAAACTCCCAGGTTCCCTTGAAGCTTATCGTCTGGTCCATCGGTAAATGAAGCGCAACTCATGAGCCCCCCTTGGAGTCCAGCGAGGTTGTTGCCCCCCAAGCACAAAAGCCGAGTCCTTTTTTCTCAGCTCCTTGTGCACCCTAGTTGTGTACTTGTCGTGACTGCCCAGGTTGGTGGCTTGAATATAATCCCTCCCTCCCTCCATCCTTGAGAATCAGATTTATCCTCTTTTATGAAGAATTAACTTGTTGGCGCTGATTTATGAAGAGTGGCAGGTGGTGATGGCAGAACAGAGCTGTAATACGCTCATCATAAAAGTCCTGTAGTTATTCCTAAAAGAGTTCATGTTAATGGCTCCCATTAAAATTCATATTTTATTTCTACATAACGAAATGTCTCCCTGCAATCTCTCAGATATGTCCTTCAAAAGCGGAACAGCCTCTTGCTTCTTGGTTGGGGCTGATGGTGTTCGGGTGACAGTTTCAGACAAACAGGAGATGGCAAAGGCAGGTCGTGCATATGCCGCCTGTTCGGGAGACGTGACTTGACTGACAGCTGGGATTTTTCTTGTCACATTACGTCTTCACTCAGATATGACGAATGTTCATTCACGCCGATCAAGGGACAATTTCTCCCTTTTAAAAGAGATAGACAGAGCGGTTCCTCGTCCAACTCTTATTAAGAGCAGCCACATTGTGTTAAGGAAACAATGGCTGCCTTTTGAGGGCCTTTTAGGCAACTTTTCAATTGGCAGGTGGGAGCTGAATCGCTACCTTTCCCCATAAAGAAGAGATCGTCAGTGAAGGAGCTGCCCAAGAGGCAGCTGCCACTCAGATGGCCAACTCCATTGTGTCCTCAGCAGTTGCAAAGAACGGCTTTTTTGCAACCTTCAGTGTTGGTTCTGTAGGTCAAAGAGAAATGACTACACATCTATGAAATGGCAGTTACAAGAAGGGCTGATCTGCGGCTGACATGGGTCTGGATTGCAGGAAACAAGCCTGCTTAATTTGGGCTCAGGGCATTGTGTGAGCTCAGTGGCTTGCAAATTTTGGTTTGCAGTTTAGAATACTACATGAAGTCCTACGTCTATTCTTGCTGAAGTACAGACAGTGGTCAAAGAAGATCCCGAAGGAATACTTATTAACGCTCTGTGGGGTGATAGACGCTCCCCCCAATCCCTAGGAGCAAGGGAGGACCAATAATAGAAATATCGTTTTTTCAGAAAGATACCATGAGGTAATTGTCATGTTACGTTGTTTTTGTAGTATGTGGTGAGACCTTCACGGTCCTGCTTGTGCATTTGGCCTTCACAAGATGCTCAGAATCCATGATGGCAGCATGTGGACTGGGCTCCTGCCCCCCCTCCCCTCCCTCCTGACCTAGCAGGCAAGATCTAAGCCAAGCTTTGCACAGGACACAGGCCCAACTCTCAGCTCAGGACCTTGAGCTGTAAATGAAATGGGGGAAGAGGCTGAACTCTTTGCCAGCCAGCCGGGATCCTACCCTGAATTTCAGGCATGGCTGAAGAAGAGGCTCCTTTGAGTCAGTTGATCAGACCTTTGGCTTCCAGGCCTGTTCCAATCCTCTGCTTCCAAATGGGGAGCAGGGGGAGGAAGAGGAAGGGGAAGAGGAGGAGGAGGAGGAGGAGGAGGAAAAAAGGAGGAAGAGGAAGGGGGAAGAGAAAGAAAAGGAGGAGGGGGATATTCTTTCCTTCCCCCTTTCTCTTGGTTGTTGATGCATCCTGCCCTTTTGCAGGATATTTTCAATCAACCCAAAGGAAACGGTCAGAAGGAGCTTCCAGGCAGCCATCCATTTAAAGCCTTTTGGGTGAGGGGGTTGGCTAATAATGAGCCACTTAGAAAAGGGTTTAATTGGGTAGGCCTGTAATCAATGGCACTTTCTGGTCTCAGCACCTGAGGAGGAGCAGCTGAAGGCAGAAGTTAATGACAGCCTCTGGTCCACCAGCAGGACACTGAGAGGGAGGGCATCCCTCTCCTCCCCCATCCATCATTCTGGCATTCCTGCTATTTCTTCCTGTGGCAGGCTCATACACAACACCCAGGGTGGGATACAAATGCATGATCAGTGCCCCCCTTCACCTGTTCCTCCAACACACACACACACACACACACACACACACACACACACACACACACACGCAGGCACGGTCAGGCTGCTTCCAAGTGCTGCTGCCTGAATCAAATTCCCCTGCTTGCCTTCCGGAACTATTTATCTATCAAGTGCATAGATTTCCCCCTCCCCCCCATGTAAAAATGGAACTCTGGGTGGTGAACAAAAGGCAAAACAATACAGGACCACTAATTATGCCCAAGCCAATAAAGCATCAATCCATCAGAATAAGGCTGGAAGGGACCTTGGAGGTCTTCTAGTCCAGGGATAGGCAACTTCTTTATGACTTGTGGACTTCAACTCCCAGAATTCCTGAGCCAGCATGGCTGGCTCAGCAATTCTGGGAGTTGAAGTCCACAAGTCCTAAAAGAGCCAAGGTTGCCTATCCCTGTTCTAGTCCAACCCCCTGCTCAAGCAGGAGATCCTAGACCACTTCAGAGAAGTGACTGCCCAGTCTCTTCTTAGAAACCTCCACTGATGGAGCAACCACAACTTCTTAAGGCAAGCTAAGTTTCATCGGCTAATTGTTCTTACTGTTAGGAAGTTTCTCATCATGTTGGTCTTGGACTGTACTGCAGGAGGATGGCTAAGCTTCACCCAAACCACCAGGTGACTTCTCAACTCAAGGAAGGTTTGACCTGCTCTATCTTGCCCCACTCAACAAATGAAAGGCTAGTTGGCACCCCATAACTGTGATGGGATTTCTGCTTGCAGGGGGATGTAACATGCTGTGAATTGGGATAGAAAAGCTCTTCATGTCACACAGGCTTCATAAGTTTGGACACATCTTTCCTTTTCAACCTATGATCAAACATGGAAAGTTTGAAACTCAGCCTTGCTCAGGCTGTGGCTACAGCAGTGTATCAAGCCACCCAGTGGCTGAGAGGACCATGTAATTATGCTATCTTGGCTGACTATCATTGGCTGGAAAATTGGGAGCTGAAGAGGAAGGAGCCATCAAAGGGTAGGAAAATAAGCATCTCATTTCATTGTGGGTTGATGAGACCTCTTCAGGTTCTGAATCCAGTTCTGGGTGGTGCTTTTTAAGGACTCAGCAAGACTTAGGACTTGTCTTGACAAGGAAATGCTAAGAAGGGGTTATGAAACATCTGAGAAGAAAGCCACTCTCTTCTCTATATGGGTCTCAAGAAAGTTGATTCCAACAGAACTTCAGGGAAAAAATCCACAGCTATCAGTTGTCTAAAGTGGAACCAGTGATCGCCAGTGAGGGTGGACTCCTCCTTCCTGACTGTGATCAAGCAGGAATGCTATAATTTGGACTTCTTAATGGGATGCAGAGTTGGACCCAATGGCCTCATGGCTCCTTCTCTTCCTCTGGTCACACTGGCCTCCTTCAGATATTTGGGGGGGGGGGAATCTCCCCCTTGTCTTCCCAAAATCATGGTGGAAGCAAACCGCAAAGCACCAGAAACCGGTAGGACCATCTCACGCTGTTTCTGGAAAGAGTGTTCTGGGTTCCTGTGCCCACTTTAATCTGGAAGTTTGGAGCTGAACCTCAAGCCTGTTGACTTCCTGCCCCCTCTTGAAATGGCCGGTTTTTAAGGAGCTCCTCTATTTTTTCTCCCTCCAGTAAGAAATAAAGCTTGTTGTCTTTGATTCATTCATTCATTTGTTTGCAGGTAATGGCAATTTGATATCCAATCTCTGATCGGATGGCTGGGGTCTGCTCCTTAATAACTCTGCTCTCTTTTGGGGTTTTGCACACCCTTAGCGAGCACGCCCCTCGCCTGCAAAACAAACCTTCATGTAGTGAGCAAGCAGGGAGGAGGGAGCAAGCAGCCCCCACTTTCTCAATAACAGGAGACACAAACAACAATAGGAAACAACGCGGCTAATTAAACGGCCTCAGAATCCATTTCCAGCTTTCCTGTGTTATGACAGCGCAGGCAGCCCAGTCCAAAGGCTGCCATTAAGGGTTTGCCGGCAGATAAATTGATGGATGAGATGGCTTTGCAATCGGGTTGGGGGCCGAGGGGGGAATGTCAAAGCCAATCTGAGGTGCCTGATTTCATTCCGTGGGTTTCCCTACAAACTACAAACTCCGGGATTTGCTGGGACAGTTACGCATCGCGGCTAAAATGGTCTTTTGACCCCAGATTCCTTGACTTATGCTATCATCACCACTGGGAGCAGAATTTCCACTGCTAAGCAAGGCGGTTGTCGAGTCATGTTCAATCTTATGACCTTTTTTGCCACGGTGGTTAAGCAAATCACTGTGGTTGTTAAGTGAATCATGCGGTCATTAAGTGAATCTGGCTTCCCCCATTGACTTTGCTTGTCAGCTGAAAAGGGCACAAATGTCACCACGTGATTCTGGGCGGCTACAAAAGTTGTAAACAGCCAAGTGCCCGAATTTTGATCATGTGACCAAGAGGGTGCAGCAACACCATAAGTGCTGGGACCGACCCGTAAGCCCCTTTTTTCAGTGCAGCCGTCACTTTGAACGGTCACTAAACAAAGGGCTGTAAATTTCTATGCTGAGGATGGGGAGGCGGGTAAAAGGAAAGTGGCCGGGATTCTCTGCCTTCTGGTTAGGCCACATCGCTCCTTCACCCTGCAAACAGGCGGGATCCAGAAGGGCTCTCCAAACCTCCTCGTGAGTCATCCTGAAAATGGATTGGCTTCTGGAAAGGATTTGTTGGGGGGGGGGGGCTGCCATTTTCTTTGGGAGGCTTGCAGAAAGCCTGTCAAGGCCATTCACATGTGCAGCTGCTGACCCTCAAAAGATCGTGGGGGCAGGAAGCCACTCAGGCCCCATCCAGAGAGAAGCTTTTTCTATCACCTTGGAGTTGGTCCACGTCTCTTCCTCAGCCCTGACATTTGAGAGAAGGAGGCCCATCAGCTCCATTCCCAAGGCTTGGAATCAGCCTCCGGGGTCCGACCTTTTAGGTCTCCGTGACCACAAAGACGTCTCTCTTCCTTGGCGCGCCTGGAATCTTCTCTGCCACATGATCAGGTTGAAAGGAGGAGGAAGAGTAGGAGGAGAAGAAGAAGGAGGCCTTCCCTTCATCGAGAATCACAAAGCCTATAATTAGTTTGCACCATGTTATTTCCACAAAGCAGATCTCATATTTAAAATTTGAAAGGTAATCATCAAAAAATCAAGACGGAAGCTATAAATAGCTGTGCATGAGGCAGGCTGACGTCCCAGCCCTTGGCTGCGAGAAAGCTCTCCAATTTCCCATAGCCATTAGAGAAGAGCTGGGGTGCAAGAATGGCCTCTTGATCCTTCACCCATTCCCTGGCATGGTGGTAATTGCTGGCCTGTTTCTGGAAAAAGGCTCCAAGCCAGAGGCCAGCATCCTCCTCCAGGATCACCTGCGCCAGCCTCTGAGAGGTGTAATCACGCTTTGATCTCTTATCTGCCAGTGACACCCCAGCCTCGCAATAATTCTGGCAAGGTGCTCCTTCAGCTCAGAGATTAGAGGCTGTAGCTGGGAGCTTCTTGTCGGTAAATCAGCAGAGCTGTTCCAGCCCGCCTGCCGATTGCCGAGGGCCAGGAGAAAATGGGCAGGCGTGGCTGAAAGATCAGGATTGCAAAGCGGTAAACAGGTGTGATTTACTCAGTGCTGGGCAGTTCACAAAGCTTTTATGGACTCTGGGCAAGCACCAGAGTGACTCCCAGCTGATCCACCCCTCTTGCTCCTAAAACCTCCCCAACATACAGGGTTGGGAAGCAAGGCTGACTCTAGCTTCAGAGCCAGAGAGCTCTGGAAGTCTCAGATTTGATCAGAGTCAGAAAGTTCCCCCCAGTTTCTACAGCCAGAGAACCTCTTGGTGCATCCTCAGATGATGCAGAAGGGTGAAAACAGAAGATAAAATGCTCAAGGGATCTGTTCCCCTCCCTCACCAGGAGCCACATCTCTCCCCAGCAGAAGGTCCGCAGATGTTTCTACATCCAAGTAGATCAGCAAACCCGTGTACAGAGCCAAGTTTCCCGATGCACAATTTCTGGCCCTTGCATGCACAAGAACAAGAGCCTCTCTGCGGTTGTGGACGGGAAGGGGCTGCCGAGGTTTCCATAGCAAGAAAAGGGGAATTTGCAGAGCTGTTGAGTCAGTGAGGTTGAGAAGTTGATTGGATTGATTGTTTCTCTCTGATCCAGTTTTGCAGCTGGATTCTCCCCATTTGCAGCCATAAGCCTAATGAACTGCTCTCTGGACATTTGAGTGTGCAAATAAAGCCCAGGCAAATTTTATCTGCATTCTCAGTTCAGGAGAGTCTGAATTCTTCTAGGATGCAGGACCTGATTTGTAGGGGGGGGGGGCGTGGCATCTTTGGGATCTAGTTTTGTTGAGCCTGAGCAGGTGGAAGCATGTCAGAAATGTGCAGAATTCATTTGCAGCCTTGAAGACAGTGGATCAGCTGCAGCAGCTCATGGACGTTCATATTAAATTTAGCAAGGGAGCTTCTCCAGCCATGAAAGGCCTTCTCTCCTTCCCCTCTTTCCAGGTAGAAAACCTCCAAAGGGAAATGATAATAGCAAAACAATCCTACACATAAATGCAAACAGAAGTATTTACAAACAAACCCAGAGTAAATGTCCATCTGGGATTTTCTGGTGGGGAGAGAAGGGTCCACCTAAGCTGAGTTTGGGTATGGGGGCTACTGGCTGACTTATCTCCTTCCCTCCCTGCCCCTCTTTTCAGATCCCCTTTGTGGAATTACACCTGAAAGCAAATCCCCTTCTTGGTATTGAGAGAACCAGGGGTGAGGGTGAAGGTTCGTTCTCTGAGCTTGTGGGTTGCTATCCGAACATTTCGTTACCAGGCCAGGTAACACCTTCAGCGGAGCTTTACACACCAGCACTGTCCATGGTCCTGAAACTAAGATGCAGTTTGTAGGCCCCAGTGGGAGGATGAGGTGCTCCTCCCTTCCAGATTCTTCTCATCCAGGTCCTTTGCTCACCCCCCCCCCCACAGCCATAAATTTCAAATGACCCACAAATTGAGGGAGAGATAGATTAAGAAGTAAAAGCCCATTTGGCTGTTGGTTACCAAATTAACTAATTTTCTGTATCAACCCAGCATTTCACCACCACCACCGGCTCAGCCAGAAACAAACTCACCAAGGACTAGCTTAGCTTTTTGAGCAAATGGAGCAACTCTAATTGTCCAGGTTAATTGTGCTGAGTGAACCTGGCTTAAGGAATGAATGGACCAGAGCATTTCAGAGAAGGTCTAGAAAAACAGCAGCTGCAGGAGCTGAAATGTCACCTGCATAGACACTGCATTACAGATTGCCTCTTTGGATCCATAGATGTCCTTCTCACCTAGCTTTTTGCACAGCGGAAACCGACATTCATATTAAATTCTGAGATCAAGAGCTTCACACCTGTACCACAGAAAGGAATCATTTCAGCCAACTGAAATACTTAATACAGCCTTTTGGATTTTTTCAAAGCAGACGTCTTCCTTCTTCCTTCCTTCCTTCCTCTTCCTTCCTCCCTTCTCTTTCTCCTTTCTCCTCATCCTGTTTGCTGTACAATTCAAGACAAAAGCGATAATAGATTATAAAACATCCTCAGAGGGGGAAACGAGGCTGCCTGGTTTAGATCTCTGTAATGTAATGTTTGCAAAATGCAATAGTTACTGAGCAGTGTCGAATGGGTGGAATGACAAAACATGACATTTTTGAATATCAGAAAAGGAATTGGGGGAGGGAGGGGCTCCGTCCGCTCTGGCTCTGATCTTAAGGGGATCTTTTGGTTTGAAGATTTTAATTGAAACCTGACTTGAAACGGCTTCCAAGGACAAGCAAGAGGAGGAGGAAAAGCCAGGAAGGAGCCTTCAAGAATAAAGGAAAGAGTGGTGGGCGAAAGGTGGGTGGGGAGATGTGTGGGCGTCCTCATTTTAAAAAAAACCCAACAACCTATTATGCAGGGTGGCAAAATGATCAGATGGCGCGGCTTTGTCTACAGAGGCAGGCATACGTGTCGCTGTGATTTTTGTCTTCTCAACAACAGACAAGAGCAAGCAGGAGATCTGCCAAATACCAAAGCTGTGTCAGACACGGAACACGTCAGCTTGGAATACGAATGCTGGAATCTCCTTTAATTGGTGCCTTTTCCATGCCTCTGAGGGAGGAGGTGGGAGACCAGGGGGAGAATTGTGTGCAAAAGCCCTTGAGGTTCCTGATTGCTACAAGAAGCAGCTCTTGGGGCTGGGATCCGTCTTCCCCACCTCACTCCGATCAGCAGGGATCCTTTTTTCCTGAAACAGCCATGATTTCCACCCAGGCCATGAGGTTGGGGTAAAGGGTGGGAGGATTGGAGACAGAAGTGGGAAGGGGAGTCCTCCCCACCCTTCAGCTAATCAAGGTCTCTTTCCTCACTGCATTCTCTTATTTGATCAAATGGTTGTTTTCCAATGGCAAGCAGGATTTTTGGAGACTGAGGCAGATGCTGGATATTTGATCAGAAATACACGACAGAGATTAGAGGAGGCTTTTTCAACATTGGTGACTTTAAGAGGTGTGGATTTCAACTCCCAGAATTCCTGAGCCAGCAGAGGAAGCAGAGAGAAATCACTTTTTAGGTCTTTCCATTTGTCGTCTCACACTTTTTCTGATGTGTGATATGCATCTCACATTGAGAGGAAGAGAAACAGAGAAAAGGAAGCCCAAGTAGAAGATGATAAGCATTGGTCTGGGCAAGAAGGGAGCCTCTGGGTCTCCCCCTATCCTGCCAACATACAGGACTGGGATTAAAATCAAAGTGTGAGCAGCTGCTGGCAGGAATGTGCAGGGTGTGTGGATGAGATCTGCAGGAAAGGAGCTCCGGGACTTTCCCTCCTAGGGAGGGGAATGCATTCGGCTGTCACCGAAGGCCGTGGTGGCATTTTATTTTTGGATGATCAAAACACACATTCAGCTGGGCAGGGAATTGACAGAAGGTGCAGCTGATATGGGCCTTTCTGGGAACTTTTCCTGTGTGGTTGGATTAGCTAGCTAGCCAGACCCCTCCTCATCTGGGAGCCCAGCTGCCAGCTGTTTCTGCTCAGTTTCCCCTCTACTCTCCAAGCCACCTTCTGCTGTAAGCACTGGGGAGCACTGGGTGTTTTATTTCTGGGTCACGTTCCTCCTTTACAGCTAAAAAGGGTTGGGAACAGCGGATGCCATAAATGACTTCAATGGACCAGCCATCAGTCCAAGTCAGAGGGAACCAGTTTAGATTAACAGCTATATAGCGAACTTCCAACTTCGGGAGGTCAACTATAATTTCCTTGTTTCTTTTTCCCAGAAAGGTTTGGAACAACTCTTGGCAACATCTAACACACTTCTGAACCCGAAAACACCCAATGCATCTGTGTCTTCAGTTTCCCCCATTATTTATGCCTGAAAGGTGGTGTAGACGTCGTCATAATCTCATCCATTCTCTTTCACTTGTAGCCATCTTGTCTGACGGAGAAGCATCCTTGGACACTTGATACCTGGCAGCGTTTCTGGAAACCTTCGTCTCTTCTGATGAAATGACTCTGATTTGCTTGTTTATTTTGAAACATCTATGTGGCCATCCAACTCAAGCAAGATAATGCTGAATTCCTGCAAACCTGAGCTATGAGAAATCCATTAGCCTTAAGGATGGGACAGCTCCTTGATTTGCTATTGCTATTGTACATTCACATGGCTCTTCTTTAGCCAATTAATGCTAGGGTTATCTCATACTAGACTGATGACAGTGGGAATAAAACTTGGCTACTCTAACAAAGGCTGGAGAGAAAGTGTCCATGAACCTGTTCTTGCTTGCTCTTTTTCAAGGCAGGTTTATTCTGCCATCAGTGTCAGGAAGACGGGTCTTGAATCGTGACAAACAAACAAACAAACAAATCTTCAATGCAGAATTGAATCATCACAATCTGAACATGTAACATTTTGCCCTGAAAGCAGACATAAGTTGAGTTAACTTGACAACGGTGGGAGAAGAGAAAAAGATCAATTCTCTCCTCTTTTCTTCTCTTTGTTAGGGACATCCAGTGTTGCTCAGAGCTGCCTCCATTTCTCCTCATCGGCTGATGGCTTCATGATCTCTACTTAGCCAGGAGAGAGTTGCCTGTGAAGATCGCATGAATTCTGGTGACTATTTTTAAGTCTCAATGCAGGGAAAATCCAGAACTGATTAGCTGTTAATTATTTTTCAGAACATCTGCTATTTGGGAGCATTTGTTTAATTCTTTCTATTTTAGAATTGTGAAATGTGCTGAGTTTTGCACCTTCTGGAGCTGTTTAAGTAGTTTAATATCTGCAGCAAATTTGGAAAATGAAGAAGGAGACTTGAGCATCAGCTGGCAACTGTCCATCCCGGAGAAAAGTTGGCCCGGCCCAAGACATTTTGTTGATGAATAAAGGGAGCAAATAGCATTCCTCAAATTATGTTACCAGATTTAGTTAAGCTCTTTTGGCACATGAGACAGAAAATTCCACGTGTGCCACTTTTCTGTCTCTCACAATAAAAATTCCATAAGAACCAATTAATTAGCCAATAATTTTGCTGTCTTTTCATGACTAATAATATTTCCTGCCTGAGACAACCATCTCAACTACCATGTTGGTAAAACTGACACCACCCAAGACTCAGCCAGACCTTCCTCAGGTTTGTGAAACAAAGTTGACTGCTGGCATCTGCTAAATTACCGACACAATTTGAATTAAGATCCAGTAGGGAGAAGTAGGCATTAGAGCTGAACACATTGAACCTGTTTGAGAATGCTCTTAAATTCTTAATCGAGAGATTTAAAACAACAACCTAATTTTGGCAATTTTCCAAAACCTTAACTGCAGTTTCGTTGCCTTGTTTGATTTTAAGAAATGTTTTAGGAAACCAAGAGGGTCATAACACAGGGGAGAAGTCTCCTGGCTAGTGTCCACGGAAGAGAAAGATCAGGGATCTAGTTGGGTACCAAGGAAACTCTTTGTGATCCTCATTAAACCAGTTATGTTGAGAATCAGGAGGTTTCACTGAGGGAACCTTTCCTGTCGACCGACTTCATTCTGCTCCGTGGAGGTTGAAGAGATGCCCAGGCGTTTGGCAGAGACCAAGGAGAAGTCCTGCGGACACTGACCTTGCCTTGGTGATTCTGACACAAGGTTTTGAAAGCCATGAGATGGAAAGCAAGTTATTGTGTGCAAGAGGACTGAAGAATATGATGATGTAGGGAGGAATAGCTGTCCTTTGGAGGCAGCAACCGGGACACTTCTATTCTTTCCCTCACTTTTGCTGATTGGAGAGTGGGGCGAGATCCAGAATGTCATCTTATTGATCAGGCTTATCATGAGAAATGAGAGCCACCAGCAAAGAAACCTCATTTCGCACTTGTGTCATTCTGAGCAGAAAACCAAGGAGGTTGAAACGGGAGGGCACGGACATCAAAATGCAATCTGTTTGCAAGGCTCTGGCTGTCATCTCCATGGGAGCAAGCACAATCAGCTTGAGGAAAGTGGTTTCTTGCAGCAGTCAATAAACCCCCAGGAAACATCTAACAGCAATCCTTTGCTGATGTGTTTCCAGCCATAAGTGGCATTCTAGCCTTCACAACAGCTGGTGTGGAAGTGGCCAGCTCAGCACCATTGCTCCAGGCCAGTTCCAGCAATTTTTCAGGAGGTATGGGCCATCATGCAAGGTCTTCCCCATAAATATGTCTATTTTCCTCCTCCTCCTCCCTCCCTCCCTCCCCCCTCTCTGTTTTTCTCTATGTGTTTCCCTCTCTCTCTCTCTCTCTCTCTCTCTCTCTCTCTCTCTCTCTCTCTCTCTCTCTCTCTCTCTCTCTCTCTCTCTCTCTCTCTCTCTCTCTCTCTCTCTCTCTCTCTCTCTCTCTCTCTTTATCATCTCTATCTCTAATTTTTTTTCTATAAAATTCTATGCCAATATGTATTTAGATGTTAAAAATGGCCAAAATATCACCAGTCTCATGTATTCTCCATTGAAATCTTCTGAGATCATCCTCCATGAAGAATCTGCTCCATGAGGGGCTTACGTGGTGCCTCCAGGATCCTGAATCTCAAAAGGCACCCAGAGCTAACGGAGCATTTTGTCAAACCATGGGAAACTCTGTCTCCTGGACCATCTTTGCTGGCTGCTTCTCATCAGGACAGCTGCTCCCCTTCTAAGCCTGTCCCCAACGCCATCATGAGTTGGGATGAAGCCAGCAGAGTTACTAATGGGCCAGAAGGAGCCTCTGGATGCCCAGTGGCTTCCCCATCTGGGGCTGATCTTCTCTGCTGCTGCAGCTTTCAGGGTTTCTCTTCAGGAAGGGACTTTGGGAACTCAAGGGAGGGACCAGGACTTCACACACCCTTATGCTCCTTCATCCCTCCAGTGAGGCCGATGGAGGCCTCTTCCCCATGCCCTGTCCTGCCTGCTTTTCTTTCAAGAGCCCTCTTCCCACAAGCTGTGACAACCGCCTTCCTCAGAAGGTGCCCATGTGCACCCCCGCCTTGGACTCACCTTCCTTTCCCAATAACAGTATATTTTCAGTGTAAACAAGCCCTTTGGAAGCCAGCCTCCTTATGCAAAGCTGCAGAGAACCACACTGTTTGGCTCAAGGCACCGGCTTTTAGAAGAAGAATACTCATCTTTCATCTGTTCATAGAAATCTTTTTTCCTCCCTTCTGCTCTTGTAAATCTGATGGCTGCCAATTTGGCAACAGCAGCAGCCATTTGGAAAGTTAGGCATTAGCAAGTTAAAGATACTCATAACATTTAAAGCAAATCCCTCTTTTTTCTTTCTTTTCACCCTGGGCTGTGTATTTTTCAGGGATTTGCAATCTCTTCTGTAGCCAGAAAAGAATGCACACAGCACGTGGTTTAAGCCCTATGTTTTCCTTTCTCTACCCAGACATGAAAGATGCAAGGGGGCTGTGCTTCAAGGGGCACTCTAACTTTCTTGCCGGTGTGTGTGTGTGTGTGTGTATTTGCTGTGTTATTCACACCCAACTTTATCCTTGTAGGTTTAAGGCCCAGGGGGAAAAGATAATGGTTTTTCTTTCTTTCTTTCTTTGCCTAAAGCACAGAAGAATAAGTAAATAAGAAGATGCCACTTTCCTTAGAAAAGCTTGGCTGTAGCAGACAGTGAGCATCTTAAATTAATGGGTGTCCCTTTGTTGCAACTTTAGACTGGTTTATGGAGAGAAGCCCCACTGGCGATGCAGTGGCCCTGGCTGATCCTGAACAACACAACAGAATATTTGTAGCCCAGGGTTGAACTGTGGAGTTCTTTCTGCTCTCTGAGCTTGGTGGTTTTGCTGCAGACATTTCATGACTGAAATAGGTAACATCCTCAATGGGAGTAGGGGGGGGGGAGGAGGACGGCTGTGGGTGCTCTCTGAGCTGGGTTGTTTTCTTGCAGGCATTTCATGACCCAACTATGGAACATCATCAGTGCTAGAAGGGAGGGGGGGTTGTTAATCTACAAGAGGTTTGCCCTGTCAATGTTGGTGGGAGTGAACACCATGAACAGCATGGCTAGCTGGGGAATTCTGAGAATTCTGAAGCCCACACGTCTTAAAGTTGCCAAAGTTGAGAAACACTTCACTAGTGTCTATCATTATGCCCTAAAATAACCCTGCATACAGACACCTTGGCTTCTATGCCAATCAGTGTATGATTTCAGATAATCATAGAGGGATCTTTTTCAAATACCCTGAGTAAATCATGGGCCAGTGGCAATGTCCCAACCCTAGAAATATGCTCCCCATAGAAATATGACTGGTTCTAGTTTTGCAGTCTGCTGCTGACAGCTCAAAACTCTGTTGTTTATCCAGGATTTTTAATTGACTGATTTTCCCTGTTCTATGCATTTGCTGTCATTTTTAATCATAATAACGGGACATAATGCAATATTCATATGGAGTCCAATTGGATAAAGTGCAATTTAAAAATGGATGTTTATCATTGGGTTTCCTACAGGAAGTTCTCCATACAAAAAGTGTTAAAATATGGTGTGGTGGTGCTGTGATTAGAATACATTATTGCAGGCAGACTCTGCCCACTGTTGGGAGTTCGAATCTGACCGGCTCAAGGTTGACTCAGCCTTCCATCCTTCTGAGGTTGGTAAAAAAAAAAGAGCCAGATTGTTGGGGGCCACATGCTGACATTGTAAACAGCCCAGAGAATGCTGTAAAGCACTGTGGAATGATAGTCTAAGAGTGCTATTTCTCTTACTATGTCATGTAGCCCTTCCAAACTGCTTCCACAGAGAAATGCCCAGTAGGAAAGCTAAGACCATTGGACAGAAATGAGGGCAAAAATGAAGCCCCCTATCATTTTTTTTGAATGGAGCCTCTGGTTGTGGTTACTCTGGACAAAGAGGTGGGTTTCGGACAATCCCCTAATTTGCTTGCCCCTGTGGAGTCATGGACACCCAATGACGTCAGTGTAGCTAAGACCCAGGAAAGCTTGTGCCAAGAGCATTAGATGACAAAGAGATGTATTATTATTTTTATTTATTATAATTTGTATGGTGTCCATCTTGTCAAGAGGTAACTCTAGATGGCTTACAGCCAAGTAAAAAACCAACAAGCTAAAACATTAAACTACTAAAGTAATAAATATTAACATTAAAATTGACTAACAATCATCAAAGTGAGAAGGAAGAGAACAAGGGGCTCATGGGGAGGAAGTGCTGTCTCCATTAACCACCTCCACAATGACACCCCCCTTTGGGGTCAGAGGACACTTGGTAGAGCCGGGACTTCAGGCCCGTTCAGAAGACCAAGAAGTTGGGTGCAGATCTCACCGGTGGTGGTGGGCTGGGGGGGTGGGGGCACGATGTTCCAGAGGCTAGGAGCTACAGCAGAAAAGGCTCTTCTCCTGGACCCCACCAACTGGAACTCTTTAGCCAAAGAGGTCTGCAACATGGGTCTCCGGCCAGCGCAGATGGGGCAGGCCAATCCCATTGGGGTGACACAGTTCCTCAGGCAAGCTGGACCATGCTGGTTCCCAAAACTGAGTTGCTTGATTATAAACAAGCTAAACAAGTTTATCGCAATTATCCTTGAGAAAAGCGGGTGGCTGGCGAAGACGCAGCAACAATAGGACTGTTAATTCCAATTGCCTCTCTGATCTGTTTCCATCACCTGAAGGAGCCTCCCTATCTTAGAAGTGGCATCTGCTGCAGAGTCACATCAGCCTCTGAATTCTCTTGGACGTAATTAGATCCGAAAACAGAGCGGAGAGGGGATGCCGGACCCTTCAGGGACGGAGGTGGTCTTTGAAAAGAATTATGCTAATCAGGCCAGGCTTCTCTGCCACATCTGCTCGGCTCTTCTTCTAAGTGAAATTAATCGGGCTAAGGAAGATCTGATCACCATAACAATCTGGTCTTTGTAGCAGGGGGTTCTTCTTCTTTTTTTTAAAGGGGAAAAAAATATGCAAGAGCTGAGCCAAGA
>NW_015386487.1:465666-478312 GCF_001527695.2 Protobothrops mucrosquamatus
CCTTCCTTCCTTCCTTCCTTCCTTCCTTCCTTCCTTCCTTCCTTCCCTCCACAAATTTGATGCAATCCTGGATGGAAAAGCCTCCTCAAAAGATAAGGAAAGCAAAAGGAAGCCTGGTCTATTCACTACCAAACTCCCAAATTAGTTGAAGCTAAATGATTTCACAGAACTGTCCTGGTTCACCCAACACAACAGGCTACATTCCAGCTTAGTGTGATATGTGAATGCAGTCACGGCCTCTGAAAGGTCTCACACTTCAACAGTCTCCATTGATTGAGCCCAAACCTGGCTTGCTTCATTTTACGTGAACATGTTGTATGAACATGTGTGAAGGGGATCTCGTGGGACCTTCTTGGTGGTTTGCTCTGTAATTGGGATTTGACCCAGGAAAGCTGCCAAGCTGCATCTGAACGATCACAGCGTTTTTTCCTTCTTTCAACAGCCATGTTCTCTTTTCCCCTTAATATTTGTCTTTCTGATGGGTCCAGACGCTGTTTTGGTCCTCAATGTCCACCGGGGAACATCTGCCATATTCAGATAGAATTCAGAGCAACCTGCCTTTCGGTAGGAGCCTCAGCTGCAGCACCTAATAACAGTTATTATTAATTTCTGGATCTTAATCATAAGGCTTAAACAGTCTGGTGCAATGAGCAAAACTTCGACTTGTGAAAATAAATGAACCAACTGGAGCTGCTTCACTACACCACTACTATAAACATTCAAGAGTAATGTTTGTTGAAAATGGGTAAAAATCTGATTAAAATGTATAAAGGATGCTTGGCTACACATTTAATTTAGCTTTAATGAGGCCTTTAAGGTATTTTAATTCAAATCCAAATTATTATTTAAAGGAAGAGGAATTTGACAGTTTGTCTCCCTAGGTGGTAACGATTGCCCGAGTCTAAAAGTCTGTTAGGAAACTGAGGGTAAATACGTGGCAAAAGGTTAAGCGGGAAAGAAAAATAGCTCATCCTGCAATTGTAAAACCTGAAGGACAAACTGGGTGCCTCATGTGTCTGAATTGAAATCACCAGCCCACTTTTTCTATCTTCCTTGGCATCTCTCTCTCTCTCTCTCTCTCTCTCTCTCTCTCTCTCTCTCTCTCTCTCTCTCTCTCTCTCTCTCTCTCTCTCATCTGTCTGTCTGTCTATCACCTCTCCATCTGTCTGTCCACCTATCCATCTCACTATATAATCTCAACTTTGTACTTATCTAAAGATAGTAAGTACTAGCCATTTCTTAATCACCAGAACCCCAATTTCTTAGCAACTGGTATCCATCCACCTTCCCCCTCCCTCCGTATTGCTCTCCCTTGCCACCCCTCCTGCTCCCTTTCCCAAGGGGGTCCAAACCTGCTTATCTCCCGGTGCAGTTCTGGTTCCCTTGGTGACCCACGTAGGAAAGTAGGTTAAGCACAGAAGGAGGCAGCTGCATAAATTGGTTTAAAGCCTACTGAACATGACGGGATGTGCTTCTGAGCAAATATGAATCGAATAGAGCCGTGCCTCTCCCCCGTGCTCCCCAGGGACTGGATGAGTCGCCATCAGGAAGGGAAGCCTCGCTTTCTGCAATTTCAAGGGGAAGACGCCAATCTTCAGGCAAATATTCTATTCCTTCGCTTAAGCTCCTCATTTAATGGAGGCCCAATTCTCAGAGTGGGAGAGAATAGCTTAAAATCAAATATATGTAAGATGGGGCTTCGGTGATGGCCCTGCCCGGTGGATTGAGAGGGCCCTGCTCAACTGAAAGTAGAGTACAAATGTAAAAATCCATTTAAGTACAGGGCAGGAAAAGGATGAACAGGAGCCAGGGCAGGCCTGCAGGTCAGTCCCTTGCCCAGAACAGTTTCCACACGGATGATCTGCTAAGTGCCCCGACCCTTGGTGCTGCTTTTCTGGGGCACCAAGCAGGTCATGGACTTAGCTGCCCTGAATGCCCGACCTGCCCGTCAGCCTCCTGGCCCAAGGCCTGCGTTTCCTGCTCTCCAGAGCCACTTGTGAAGCAGAGGCGCTTCTGCAGCATTTGTGGTTTGTTTTAACAGCAACATAGTAGGGAAATGATGTTAACTGTGGGGTCGGGCAGGGTCAGGTCAGGTCAGCAGGCTGGATCCTGGGTTGCCATGCAGTTTGTGGAATAAGAGGCAGAACAAGGGGAGGCTGGTTAAAGCAGCTGGCTCTGGCTAACTCAGTGCCCAGAATCGCTTGATAGTGGGATGGGTGGCACATAATTTTAATAAACAAAGACACACATAAACAAAGTAGGCCTTGTGCTCCCTGACCAAAAGGCACCAGAGGAAGCACCACCAATGCTAGAGACAGCCTCGTTTCCCACCCCAGAGCAGGCCAGCTTCTCAGAAGGGCCAAACGGAGGGAAGGAGAGCTCTCCATCACGCTGAACAAAAGGCTTGGAAGCCCAAGATGCTTCAACTGGGTCTGGGGTGGACAGCAGCTTCAGGACTAAAGGGGACCTTCTCCCTGGGTGACCCTCTTTGGGGAAACACATTCCTTTGGCCCTGGGACGGAAAGGGCTAATGGGGAGAAGCCTGCTGATCCTCTGCTCAACTCAGCTCCCTGAGGAGACTGTAACAGGGACAGAAAAAGCTGTTACTGTTTCAAAGGCCCCATCACTTATTTATGGTGCTGTATTTGCTAGGAGTTTGGGCCGGTTCCCTTCCTCTGCCCTTCAGAATAAGAGATCGGAGTGTGCTTTGTCAAGTGGCAACTTTAAAAGGTAAGTTCTGCTCGGGAAATAGCAAATAGTTTTGCAGACTTCACACAGTTTATCTTGGCTGCTGTCCCTTGACTCTCAGATGGATGCTGATTTGCTCCCTGAGGAAGAGCAGATGAAAGTGGCAGGTCCTTGCTTTCTCCTTCCTGCTACTTGCAACCCTGCCTAATGGCCCTTTCCATGAGCGAGCACAGAGAGCCTTCAACTCCTACCAGATCCTGGGCACAGCTTTGTGTCACCTCCTCTTTGATGGTCTGCTTTTCACTTTGTCTTTCCTGGGTGAATATCTCCCAACTGGAATCCTCCTCCGTATGGAAAGGAGGCCAGCCAGCAGGAGGGCTGGAGAGGAGACCAGCGGATAACAAGGACGGCCCAGATAACTGGCATTTTGTTTTCCATATCTTTCTGAGGAGCTAATAGTCCACCCCAAAAGGGCATTGGTTAGAATGCAAGCAGAATCCTGAGACAGCTCAAGTCTGGCCTTTGGATCCACACAGAGGCCAACCAAGTGTCTCCAAGAAGCCTGCAAAAAGTTGCCTCCTCTGCTGCCTGGGATCCAGACGGTAGGATGTTGCATGGCTCCCAGACCAGAAGAAACTAATAATCCAAAGTTTTGTTAATCTAGTTTTCCTGGCTAAATTTTGGAAGTTGTTTGCCCTTCTTTCTTGGGGGACTGGCCCAAAGTCACCCAGCAGACTTGTGCCTAAGACAGGACTAAAACTAAATGTCTCCTGGTTTCTAGTGTGGTGCCTTAAGCAGTACATCAAATGAGTTCTCAGTCCCTACTTAAAATGATCTAACATTGTTTGTTTGCCATGTTTCATTACCTGATGTTACCTAGTCGGGTAATGAAATGCCTGCAAGCAAACAGCTAAGCTCAGAGATCACCAAGGATTCCGCAATTCAACCCTGAGTTACATATATTCTCTTCTATTAAAACTATCTAAATTAAAGGCCAACACTGATGGCAGCGAATTTATTTGCTTGACTATGTATTGTTTTCCTTGCTAACTCTCTGCTCTTATTCAAAAGTCCATTTCCTCTGAACATATAAGTTCACTGAATAACTTTGAACTCAATCATCTGAAATGTATTCTTTCCATCAAGCAAGTTTTTCTTGAGATACCCAGAGATAATAACTTTGCGATCAGCCGAGCAACTTCACCATTTTTTTCTACCCAAACTATACATACATCACCTTTCCTGTCTCCTCTTTTTGGGTTGGATATGTTAAGGCTTCTGAGGCCACTGAGAGGAAAAGAAATCAACTTTTGCCAGACTTGATGCATTTGATTTTAACTTCCAGAATGCTTGCTGAGTTTCTCAAAATTATTGAAGCTCAGCTCAGGTGTGGTCTGGAAAGGGGCTTTCACAAAGTTTGCAAGCTCACACATGTGTTTGATGTACAGGAGGCAAAAATGGGCTTCCTTTGGGGGGAATGGAAGAGCTGCTTGGAGAATGCATCCAAAAGCACGAGTTGGCCTACCTTGAAAAATTCTTATGAGTTTTCTATGAAAAATACTTATTACTTATTTTGAAGGCCCTAAAATGGAACATGATGGATAAGAAAGGTGGTGGGTTTTTCTTTTTTTGCAAGCAATATCCTCACTTCGCCCCCCCCCCCCCCCCATTTCTATAAAGGAGACCCAGGAGATCTGCCATTGCATTTCTGGCAGCATTGGCAGGAAGAGAGAAAAGCCAAAGCCACGAAGAAGCTACCAGCATGCATATTGAAGAATGACATTATCAAGTGGAGCAGACAAGACATGCCTATAATGCATAAGCGGGATTTGCTTCTTCTCCAAACAGCTCGTAGATCACCAGCCTGCTCGATTCCACAAAGGGCAGCATTTGGCAGAAACAGACCCCTCACCTCAAGGCAGCAAGAAGATTCCTTATCCCAGGCCGCCATTGGCCTGGACATGGAACCTCTTGGAGAAACAAGACAGGGGGAGATGGGGCCCTTTTATGCCAAAGGAGGTGTCTAAGCTTATAAGGGAGATGCTGCAAAGTGGATTGGAGAGTTTCTGCAATGATTTTGCATTGGGAACCGCTCCAAGAGATACTTTGTTCTAAGAGCAAAGAAGAGGAATTTTGTTCCAGCTTGCACAATTGGCTAAGAAGACAGTATAGAAGGCAGTTGTCCATAGGCAGCATTGGGCTTCAGTCAGGAGAAGCTGCCTTGGGCTGGAGACCTTTGGTGGATCTTGAGGACAGAATCCAAGCTGGTTAGCACCGGGATGGGGGAATCTCATAGACCACCAGGGACATACGGTAGACTGGAAAGGACAACAATAAACACATAAGACAAGACAAAACTATTCAAAAAGAGGCACTGGGATACCATAACTCTTTTCTTGCCAAGGAAGTGAAACATCCTCAAAGTCACCCAGACTCAACCTGCAGGCAAAAGGGTCCTTACCATTTTTTTAGGAGTGGGAGGGAGACTTTAGGCAGCCTTTGCAGACTTTCATCGCTGTCTGGGAATAATTGCTGTCAGTCACTGACCCCAACCTTCTTGCATGACCCATTCTGGAGCCCTTCTCTGGGGTAACTCTCAACTCTGGATGCTATCAGGAAGAAGCGCAAATTGGTACTGAGCCCTGTCTTCATTTATTTATTTTTATTTATATATATCACATTTAGAAACTTTCCTCAAGCATCAGCTCAAGATGATTTGCAATCTCCCCAGGCATTTAACATCTTTGTTCATTGAATATTATTTATAATGTGGTCATTGTTAAAATGCTTTCTAAGTGTTGTACTTGATTTTACACTCCATTCACTGCAGCATCTCTTCCCAACCAAAGTGTTAGGAAACATTAAATTGCTATTGTTGTCTTGAGTGAGATTTATCATTTTCTCAATGTGCTAAAGGGAGAAAACTGTACTCCGGCATTCTTAATTCATGTTCCCTCTTCATGCAAGATGATAAATAGGAAACTTCTCCAACTTAAGGAGGTAGTAGAAGAAGAGACGCCTTCCCATCCTATATCCCATATGGCTTTATCCATCCCTGGCCTGAATTAAAGATCCCAGTGATTTGAAGGAGCCCCCCCCAAATACTTTGCCTAGGCTGTTACTCTTAAGACATACCTACCCAACAGTGGAAAGTGACCCCTTGGAACCAGCTACAAGCTTCTGGGCCAACATTAGAGGACCTCACGGCCATCGGTCTGTTGTCAGCATCCAACTCTAGTCCCTTCAGGGCGTTGCTTCCACTAGCAAAGGTACAACCCATAATCAGCTGCTGTTGTTGCCATCCTGAGGGCCAAAAGGAGATATCACAAAAATAGTCTGTCTTTCAGTGCTTCCAGACAAAGGTGGGTCTCAGTCTTATGAATGAAATGAGTTTTGCAGCTCCCAGGGGATCAGGTGACACAGCTGGTGGGCTGCGGTTCTCATAAATTCTGATTGTTCTTGTTCACTCTGTCAAAAGGGACGAAGCTGTTGCAGTGATGGTTGTTCTTCCTAAATTGGAAACGCAATCCTTCCTTGCTTTGAAAGGGAGGAATCCGTGAATCCTCCCCTGCCCCTCCCTTCTTCATCAGGCATCTTAGCTTGACAGAGGAGCCAAATGCAGGAATCCCAGTATTTTTAAGAGAAGAGAGGTACAGCACTGAAATTCCTTTTCATTCCCTCCTCCTTTAAAAACTTCATTTAGGAGGAAGGAGCACATATTTCAGCATGAGCCTGGAAGAGCAGAAGAGGTCAATCAGTCTGTGACCACCCACAGGGTCCTGTCTGACTGGCAGATCTCTCTGCTCAGGCATTAGTCAGAAAGGCCATGGATCGATTTCCTGGCAGAAGTGCCAACATGCCTCATGATGTTTTCAGAGCCACAAAGATCAAGAACCAATCTTCTCAGTTAGGTTCCAACTTTTCAAGTTGGTTCAGTTGCTGGGAGAGCCCTTCACTGAGCTAACCTTGAGTTGAGCTATCCACCCTCAAGATGGGAGGATGGTGCAAGTGGGTAAGGAGTTGCAATGAAGCTGCCCATTGGATCATTTGCCAAAGTGCAGAGGGACATAGGCCACAAATCAAATCTTTAAGCACAGTCAAGTCTAAAAAAGGCCTGTCAGAAGTGTAGGGCTAGCCTCCCCATCTCTCTCTCTCTCTCTCTCTCTCTCTCTCTCTCTCTCTCTCTCTCTCTCTCTCTCTCTGTCGCACACACACACACACACACACACACACACACACCCCTCCCTGCAAGTGAGAGTCATTGCAATGACTTTTTAATACCCAAAGATCAGTCCGGCCTTGACTCCTGGATGATTGCTGTCCAAGAATTGCTCATAAATCTGTTGAAAGAGTGATCTTCATCCAGCAAGGAAGGATCTTTTTTAAAAAAGAAAGATTTCCTTGGGGAGCAGTAGAGTCATATGCTTTTTCATCTAGCATATTAAAAAGGTATTTCTGCTCTAAAGAAGAAATCTGAATGAGAACCTGTTGGAACCCAGAAGACAGCTTTGGATTATAGGTAGGGGAGGCAGCATGGGGAGCTTGGGCTAAATAGATGGTTTATCGGGTGTAAAAAAAAAAAAAGGAAGAGTAGGATATATTTTCACTTAGCATAAGCCCTGAGACCCCTTTAACAAAGCCACCTGGGGACAAAATGAAGAACGTGTGGAAGAAAGGAAGGAAGATGGCTTGCTCATAAGTCAGCCACACAAGGTCCTCCTTGAAGCTAAATCACAACATCCTTCACTCTTCCGAGACATTAGGGAGAAATTCAACCCTGCAGCTCATCATGCTGCATCTACAAATGTCTCAAATTATTTGTCATGCATTTGATGTTGCCGAGAGGAGAAGGCAGAACCATTTGAGATAATGTATGCCTGTGCACCTTCCGTCCAGGTTTGATCCCCATTTCCACATCTGTGGCATCCAGTGAGGAGGACAGAAAGAGTCAGCGGTGCTCAAGACGCAAATTTAACACAGCCAAGGCAATCCATAGTAGCCCAGGTGAATCACGATACTGAAACAGTTTGATTTTGTTCCCACATGGTTGGCTTGGTCAAAACCTCTGCAATGATTCCACAAGAATGATGGAATCTTGTGAAATTCACAAGAATAATCTGAATTTGGTAATTTGCATCCTTTCTGGGGCAGTCTCAACACATGTGGCATCATCATAGCTCCTCACAGGAGTCTGTGACTGTAATCCAGGTTCTTTTAGAAGCTTTTAATATATTTCTCAAGCAAAGATGACACAAACACGCTCCATTAGCTGACTTACAGTAGATGACATTAGCAAATACTCTGCTATTCTTGATTTCCAAGCTGCAGCAAAACTGGAAAGTTTTTTTTTAAAAAACTGAATAATAAGGGAAGAAGTTGTTTAGATCATACTGGGAACTGTACTTCAAGACATGTGTCATAGAAGACACTATTTTCAAGTCATGTGTCATAGAATTGTTTTTATTTTATTCTTTTCTTTCTTTCTTTTTTTTTTTTTTTAAAAAAAAGCAAAATAGGATTTTTTTTTTCCTTGAAGGTGGGAGCCACTAATATGTCTAATTTTGTAGTTTTGTGGCCTGTCTCTAGTTCAGTTGTGAAACTAGCTGACCTGACGAGGACAGAAATGGCAGGAACTCAGAAGCTAAGACAGAAGGGAAGGCGCATTCTGAATTTTAGAAATACATTCAGAAGCAGTTGTGATGACAATGGGTCAGGTGGCCCTCAGCTACAAACTAGAGGCAGAAGATGCTCTTTAACCTCTACCAGCATGCTCGGGGTATCACCCATAGGTTCAGTTCTAGCAGATCAATGCAACCTGAATAATTCAGCTTATAGCCAGAGGCTCATCTGAATGAGCAAAACAGCCCCAAAATGAAATAAACACTGAGGCTATAAACAACCTAACCCACCCTGCTGAACATGGAACAGTTGATCCAAATTAATCCAGCCTGTCTTTGCTCCTTTTTGCCACAGATTTGGCCAGGATTTCAAGGCTGTCTGTGGCTACTGATGGAGGACTTTGCACCAACACGTAAAACAACTCAGCATGCAGAACAAAACCTTAGCATAGAAGTTTAAACCACCCAAAATGTTTTCATACAAAGTTCAGCATCTCTGCTGGGAAATTTGAATGTGAAATTGCAATAGCATGATTTTTTTTATTCACGCTGGAGCAGTTGCTTTGTAATGTTCGTTCTGGTGCAGAGGGATTCCTTGGTCCACAGCCCGAGCATTCAATGAGGCATTTCTGAACAGTATTTTTATCTTCAAAGTCAGGGATTCCCTACAACTTTACATGTTTGTCGAGCTCCACCTTCTTGGCAAGCCTTATTTGTATAACTTCTGTGTCTCACTTTCAAAATAGATTTGTCAGCTGACTCAACAGCTGTGACAGCACCAAAGCTAACTCCTTGGATTTAGAAAAGTACGAAAACAGCTCAAGGCAATGCTCACAAGTCAGCTTAGAGCTGTGAATCTCTGTTCCGCTCCTGCCCTCGTTTTCAAATGCTGTTTTTGTAGTAGGAAAAAAGTAAAATTTCTGAGAAAGAGCAAGCTTGCAAGGGCACAAGCGGAATTGTGGAAGCAGGAGGCAGACCCACATACACAGTGGCTGTGCAAAAGCATTCTCGATTCACAAAATGATTGAGGCAGTGAGTGTGGCTCAACATGAAACCCTTGTTTTCCCAAAAATGCACCAGCCCAGTGAGAGTTCTGTGAAGCCCAAAATGGAGGTGGATACATAAGACCCAAGGTTCTTGCTTCCTAACTATTCATTGCAAGAATTTTGGCTTAAAAGGATGTTTTCCTAGACCCATAGAGTAGCTGAGGAGCCAAAGTCCATTATTGCTACCTTCCCCAGTTGAATTTCTCACCCCTTTGGAGGACTGTGTGCCAAAATGTCTGATCTCCCTGCCTTTGAAGACAAGGGCCTCAGCCAAAGCAGGTAAACCTTGATGTTCTGAGCCACTCTTGCTCACTTGGCTGCCTCCACAACGTCCACCAAGGATGAGGTGACTCCAGACACCAAGCCTGAAGGTCTTCTGCAATTGGAATGGTGTTACCACAGATTCCAGGGCAGCAAGAATGAAGGCCGGTGTGAGGAGACTTTTGAAATTAGCTTATTAGGAAGGTTATTAGAGCACAGGCATGGAGGATAGCTAGAGCAAGGAAGGGGGGGAGGAGGAGGAGGAGGAGGAGGAGGAGGAGAGGAATGAAATGGAAAAATCTTCCCAGTGTGCAACTCCCGATGCAGTTCTTTCACACACACATACACAAACACACACACACACACACACACATATGCCAGAAATTGGACAGGGGTCCCAGAGGTTTGCAGGGGCACCTTCTCTTTGTAGCTGGCCTGGAGGCAAACACACACACACACACACTCACACATACACACGTACATGTACACAAACATTCTTCCTCTGCTGGCTGCAGAGCAGCCCCGTGAATGACAAGGCAAGATGTGAGGAGAAAACAGGCACCAGGAAGCGTGGAAGACAAGCAAGGGCAGAAAAGGGCAGCCTGGCAGCTCGCCTGGGGATCCCCAGAGCCCCGTCTCCAGCAGCTCTTGCACCCCCAGCCCCCTCCCCAAAGATGTTGGGCTCTGCGACTGACCCCAATTACAGGAGTCAGGCCCAGGAGGATGGGCAGGCTGCCTGGATCAGCCAGGCGGCTGCTTGGCCCCGGGAAAGGTGACATGGACTGAAAAGGGCACAGGAGGCCAGGGAAGAGAGGAGGGGGTTGCCATCAAAAAGGGGGAGGGGGTTGCCAATTGTACAGTTAGGCATCTGCACTTGAAAAATGGTGTGTGTGTGTGGGGGGGGGGGAAAGGCTTAATCTTTCTCCCCAGAGAAGCTGCTTCCTTGCTTTGTGACCCAAAGCAATTGCCGAGCCGGCAGGAGGAGCCGGTGGGTGGGTCTCCCCGGTGCAAATGCAGAGAAGCCCAAATGTAGAGTTTGAAAGGCTGACCGGTTGACCGGTTGACCGGGGCAGGAGGTCAGATCTATGCATCTCATCAATCTGTTTTCGTATTTACAATTATTTTTATATCTGTATGTTTTGTTACATTGTAAACCGCCCAGGGTCACGTGAAATCCCAGATGGGCATCATATAAATCAAATCAAATCAATAAGTACATAAATAATCTCCTTAAACCCCCTCCCCTTCTCATACTCCTCCTCCCCTGCCTCCCCAACTTTCTGCCAATCAAAGGGCGTTTGGATCACTTCAATTCACTCCGTCCCTTTCCGAGGAATTTGAAGCGAAAGGGTGAAGCAGATGGCTAAGCTCAAAGGGAATAAGGGAATAAAACAGGGTCTCTTCATTTTTTTCAAAATCACGGGACTCTTATTAATACTGATTTGGTTCCATTTTGTTCCATTCTGCAACTTGTCTCCTGCAATTGACTATGCCTCGAAAACAATTTTATCGGACCAGGCAAGGCCCTTTATAAATACCTTCTATATTGCACATTGTATTTTAAGCAAGTTTGAGACTTTTGTATCAGGGAGATAATTGCCTCCAGGATACCTGCTTGCTATCTTTTCTTTTCAGCCTCCTCCTAACACAGGTAAAGCTGTAATCTTGCACCAGATATAACCCCCCTCCCCAAAATAAGCTCTCCAGAAGAAATCTAATTTACTTTTTAATCTGGTTTGGAAATTTGCTAGCAAAAAAATTCCAGAGACAAGCATGACCATTTATTATTGTTTATCATGGTGTCTGGGTTCTTATCCCCATTCAGGTAAGGATGGGCAGGCAGTGGGGCGGGGGGGGGGGGAGGAGGAGAAGGGGGAAAATCTTTTGATGCATTATTTATTTGATATCTTCTTCCCCCTTCATAAAACCAGGAAGCAGAGGACAAAGCAACGACCTTATCCATTTCAGCTGCATAATGTGAGATATATTGTGCATCTATTTCTTTCTCATTATAATATGCTCTGCTTATTTGGTAATAGAGGGGATATATGGAGGAACAGGCAGGTGACCCGCTTGAGCAAGAGTCAAGAGAGAATCGTGTGCTCAGATTGTCACCCCCTCCCACCTGCCGTAGACTTGAGATGAAAGCAATGGGGGGGGGGGGGTCAGAGAAATTGTGGGGCTTCCAAAGGGGCCCTCTTCCATTCATGACCCCACAATTTGCACCAACAGCTAAGGGGAAAGCAGGGGACTTTGGCTGAACTTTTGGAGAACCTCCACAACAGACGAAGGCATGTTGAGTTGGAGGCTTTCCTTGTATGATGAAGGCAAGTCCCCATATTCAATCCGATTGCCTACAAGCAAGAACTTGGTGGGAATATAAAATAGACGAAGTCATAGAAAATGAAGAAGCTATAAAATACTCTGGGACTCCAGAATTCAAACAGACAAGCACCTGCCACATAAATAGAATGACTGTGGCAAAAGAAAGCAAAGATAGGACCAATAGTGATAGGTGCCTTGGACGCAATCCCAAAACATCTGGAACACCACTTGAACACCTTTAGCATTGACAAAATCACGCTCAGTCAATTGCAAAAGGCAGTTTTACTCACAACAGTTTACATCATGCAATGATAGCTTTAATACCATCAATCAAGAACATCTGCCTATCCCTTGGGAAGAGTCGATAGGTGGATAAAAATGCCAAATCCAGTCTGAACATCTGGTTGGCTGTGCAATGAATCCTAATATTAGGTTCCTAGGGAGTTCAGCCCTTGGATACTCTGTGGGTGCATTCTTTGTTACTTGCTCTACCTGTGTCACAGAAAGAAGCTGTTGTGTTCTTTTGTATTCCCCCCCCCCTTAATCCCCTATGCGCATCCTGATCACCCATTAAGGGTGATTGCCCTTCTCCATCTGCATACAGTTTCATGCCCGTTGCTGGTTGGCTAACTAGCAACGGGGTCTTACCAGCCAATGGAATTGTGTGATTACAAGCCAGGGGAATCCCATAAAAGAGGGCTCCCCTGG
>NW_015386487.1:481601-487105 GCF_001527695.2 Protobothrops mucrosquamatus
GTTTCATGCCCGTTGCTGGTTGGCTAACTAGCAATGGGGTCTTACCAGCCAATGGAATTGTGTGATTACAAGCCAGGGGAATCCCATAAAAGAGGGCTCCCCTGGCCCAGATGCCAGTCCGGATTTACTTGATGCCTTGCCAATAAACCGAGAGCTGACTGTCACTCGACTCGTGTCTTACTGCCTGCGCGATCTAACAGAAGCCTCAATAGTTTAGCAATTGAGGCATAACAATATTGGTTTACTCTGCAGAGATGTTGAAGAGGCTCCTGCTACACACCCTGTAAAATGTCTTAAAGGCTTGAAAGCACATATAAATGCAGCTAGGGATGGTTGCAGTTTATAAACAAAAACTGAGAAGTTGTGGAGTGGAATCCCAGGGACACTTTTCCTTCCCACCAAATACACATTCTCTTGTTGCTGTTATGGGTTTACTCTCTGTGGGAACCCTTGTTGCCCAATCAAGACACTGAAGTTTACGCAGCAAAACTTTCTCTCTCTCTCTTTTCCCTTTTCAGGCTGATGCCTCCTGCGGGAAGTGTAAATATAGAAAAAATGACAACATGTGCATTAATGCTCGTTAGAATGTCATCATTATATTCTACAAAGTGTCTGCTGTGGGGCTCCCTAAAGGGCACTTAGAAGCCAAGCAGCTGCTCTGCATTTGTTCCAGCTCGCATCTTGGAGAAAATGACATTGAGATAAATTGAGAGTGGCTGCATCTTGTGGAAGGGAAGGATCTGGCAGCTACCCTGTCATGGTACCTTCCCAAGGGGGAAGAAAGATAATGTCCTAGAGCTTGGGTTGCACAGGTAGATCTGACACGGGGTAAGGGTACCAAATTGTGATGCTGGAGAAGATATTGGAGTCTGGTTGGGGGTAGGTATTTCCTTATCACTCACAAATGCACACCCACAGATTGGCTAGATCAGAAGAGATGTAGCCCGTTTATGAATTCATTCAAACCCTCTGAAAATTCATTCAAACCCTCTTCTTACCAGCTTTGAAGCAACCTCCAAGACAGTTTTTAAAACAGGCTGGATCAAACTTGATATCTGTGAAGCTCCTTGGGGAAAGAACAAATATGATTGTTCAGGAGTTGTCCAACTGCATCTTAGACTCAGTTTGTATCACACAGGCAATGTGTGTTCATATAACCAACCTCTCCTCCCACTCTCAGGTCAACGACATGAAAGGGCTTGGTATGAATATGCAAAGTTGGGCCAAGGATGCCCCACAGTCTGGTAACCTCAGCTGGGAAGATGCCAGCTGCGTTAAGCTGAGGCAGATCGTGAAGTTCTCCTCAGTTTTTCTTGGAGATGTTGAGGTGTTCTTCCTCTCACTGGATGTTTGCATGTCCTTCCTGATTTCTTAACCTTGTTGGCTAATTAGAGAACCTTCGAGATATTTTGTGTTTAATAACAACAACAACAACAACAACAACAACAACAACAATAATAATAATAATAATAATAATAATAATAATAAAGTTGGAAGGGACCTTGGAGGTCATCTAGTCCAACCCCCTGCTCAGGGAGGAAACTCTATACCATTTCAGACAAATGGCTGTCCAGTCTCTTCTTTAAAACTTCCAGTGTTGGAGCATTCACCGCTTCTGGAGGCAGGTTGTTCCACTGGTTAATTGTTCTAACTGTCAGGAAGTTTCTCCTTAGTTCTAGGTTGCTTCTCTCCTTGATCAGTTTCCATCTGTTGCTTCTTGTCCTGCCTTCAGGCGCTTTGGAAAATAGCTTGACTCCCTCTTCTTTGTGGCAGCCCCTGAGATATTGGAACACTGCTATCATGTCCCCCCTCGTCCTTCTCTTCATTAAACTATTCCAGTGGCCTTTCCTTATATGCTTTAGCCTCCAGTCCCCTAATCATCTTTGTTTCTTCCCCTTCTTGGCTGCCTTCAATCATCCCTATCAAGTATCTAAGATTTTGGCTTCATTGTAACTCAATTGTATGATGTTAGTAAGTGCCACATTGAATTGGCTGCATCTGTACATATGGAAGATAAAATCACACATATATGTGCACATGGATATCCACATACATATATTTGTATATGTACTTATGTACAATTTACATATGCAAATATATGTGTGTGTATATCCATGTGCACATATATGTGTGATTTTATCTTCCATATGTACATATTACATCTTGAGTTTTAAGGCTTGACTGTTGTTCGCTGGTTGCATTAAGCAACTGCTTTATTCCTAAAGTTGTTAGGAAGCCCTGGGGGAATGCGAAGAGAGGATTTAAAGGCATCTTATAATAAGCATGCAAAATCCATGGATTAATTGGTAGCCATCCTTTTCAAGAGACTAAAAATACCTTAGATTAATTGGGAAGCTTTTTCTATAAAAAAAGATTTCATTATTAATACAAATACGATGAATAATACAAATATGGTGACACTGTTGATTAAAAACTGTAGGGTAATCTTTATTCTTAAAGGCTTTATCCCTTCTTTTTCTTATACAGAAGAAAAACACTTTCCCAAAACTCTGTGAGCCACATTGTGAAAATGAGTGTTTCATTTGCATGCAAATGTGTGCACCCTTAATCAATGAATAAGATTGACCAAGTTATTCAATAGCGTTTTCTTTAATCACTTTATAGCCGTTTTGAATGGGACAAACCTCAGTAGCTTAAGATTTGTTGGGGCAATTCTTTTAAGAACCACGATACCACCAAAATAGGTCCATTTAACTGTTGTGAACAAAAATTGGGTAGCATTTCAAACTCCAACTTTGGCAGAAACAAAACTGTTCACGTGGAGTGAAAACTAGGGTTTGCCATAAGGGGATTGGCAACTCCTGGTCTAAAAGACATTTCAATGATAAAACCTCTATGACAAAAGAACAATTTGAAATCTGAGGAGGAGGAGGAGGATTATTTTCTTAAATTTCAGGTAGTGCATTTGGAAGGCCCTTAGCTTAGAGTGTTCTGTCTGAGGCAGCTTTCCTGCTCGAGGTGATCTCTCACTGGTCACAGAAGGCAAAGAAAGGAGGCAATCAGGTGTGAGAGGAGATGTGGGTGGCTGGGCTGGTGAATGGATGATGCATTGGGATGGCAGTGGTGTGCCTAATGATCCATCCCCCACAATACACCTGGAGAGAAAACTCATTTTACACGCAAGTTCACTGGAGAAGTTCCCAGTGTTCTTCACCTGCAATTCACTCCAGTGCACACCACCCAACTGTCTTCCCAAGGAGGGGAGAAGGAGAAATCAAGCAATTACCTCACATTTATCTTATGTTCATGTATTTGTTCAATTTATATCCTGGCTTTCCTCCTGGATCTCATGGCCGCTTAAAGAAGTTCCCATTCATTTTATTCTCAATGAGTTGAGCAGAGAAAGAGGATAACTGGGTTTCACTGGGGAAGGATAGACTTAAATGTGAGTGCCCCCCCATGCTGACCACTACCCCACCTGAGAAAAGGTGAAATATTTCTGTAGCATCAAGGGGAGGCCACCTGTTAACCAGCTTTTGAAGCCAAAAGACAAGTCTTTATTCCAGCAGCCCATTCTGTTGACCTCAAACTTGGCAAACACATTTCTGTGTGGGAACAATGAGAGGTCTGTGACACTCTAGTTACACTTTCCACCCACCCGTTCAACCAACATGCTTCCTTTGTTCAGGATTAGGACATGCTGGAGACCAGCTAAGGAAGGGGTTGGAGAAAGACAGCCTAGGCAGTTGTGTAGCTGCAGAAGGCTGAGGAAGTCCCTGGGGATTGGTACTTCTGCAGAAATTGATATGGACTTAGTAGTCCTTGTTGGTTCAAGTTTGTTTATTTATTTTGAAAACAATATTTGGGTGTATATACCCATGTGTGCTCTGGATGTATATATGACAATTTCCCTCGCCCCCCAAAAATAATTAGATACCAAGAGAAGGAAGGTCTTTGAGCAAAAAGAAAGAGCCACTCAAGGGTGTTCTGTGAAAGACGTGGGCAGAAACACACGGACAGCCGCTGGGGGCCCACAAGAGATGCTCTAAAAAATGTTTGCTCCCAAACTCCGCCATATCTTCTCTCCGTTTAATTAGAGAGGATGGTTTTGCTGTACATAATTCCTCTGGAGATTCAACTGGCTCCAAATTAAAGAACAGCAAAACACACACACACACACACACACACACACAAACGAGGGGGCAATATTATGAGGGAACAAGCCATGCAGGAATAATACAGCTGCCCAAGTCCAGGATGCCACTGGCCAGAACTTCAAGCTGCTGCCAACTCACTGTCATCAAGACAAGGGAGGGGGCAGCTGTTGTGAAAGCCACATGGACCCCAGAAGGGGAGGGAGAGTGCCAGGCGTTGCCCATGAGCTGCTTCACATTTCCAGATGAAACAGATCTGCAAGGAATGGGTGAGGGGAACAGGGTTCTTATGAGGTGCTGCAACTTTACAGCAAACACAGAATGATTTACAACAAAGAATAATTGCAGAGGGCAGTGAGCCTTTAGATCACTCTGTGGTTGCATATATTATCATCTCTGTCTATGCTTTTGGAAGCAAGGAAATTCAGCTTGACTTCTAGATCCTCAAAATACCAACATGAGAAAGAAAGCAGCCCTGAAAAGAGTGGGGGTTCTGACTTAACAGCAGCACAAACATGCCTCGACAATGCTTGTTTTGCTCCTGGTCATCATAACTTTGTCTTCTGGTCTTCCCCATTTCCAAAGTGATCCTTAGTCTGAGGAAAGAGGTTCTGCTTCCCTTCTGCACAATGTTGGGGTTTTGATGTCTCTCCAACTTGCTGGTTTCAGACTATGTGCAAACTTTTGCTCAATGCATGTCCCACTCAGCTCGGTCCCAAATTTGTCTCCACCATCTATCCACACAAGAGACCTATGAAGGTGGAAAAGATATCTACTTGATGCTCTCCTAGAATCTGAAGATCTCTCTGGGGACTTTCTGCACTTGATGGATTTGTCTGTTTGGTTTTTAAGGCTCATAAGACCTGGGAAATAAGGAAGAGGCACATTCTCTACTGGATTTAGAGATCCCTATCTCCGAAAGAGGTGGGGAATCAGGAAGCAGAGACCCTGATCTACGAGATGTGCTCTACATTGCCCCTTGGCAGGAGCACCCCGAATAAATGTTCAAAGGCAGTGGAGATCAGATCTTAATCCTGCCTTACACAAATCTTCCCCAGGTATGTTGATTTTAGCCTAATCCTTTAATATTTAAAGTAATTCCATTCTTGTTTGAAGAGACTTCCTGGCCTCCAGAGAGGCAGAGAGAAAGTGGAGGGGGAGCGTGGCAGAGGAACTGACAGATGCCAGGCAGTGGGCGTCCTTTGAATCGCTGTTGGGGGGGAAGGAACAGCATCTCCCCTCCCTTGCATCCTGAGGTGGGGGGCATGCCCTGACCCCCTTTCTTCCTTTGATTACAAATCTGGAAATCACAAATGAGAAGGAAGCACCAGCAAGAAGAGAGGATTGATTCCTATGGCTGGTGTGTGTGTGTGTGTGTGTGTGTGTGTG
>NW_015386487.1:489885-501365 GCF_001527695.2 Protobothrops mucrosquamatus
AGTTGTCTCCCACGCCGCCGCCTGATTTTCCGCCGAGTCGTGGACTAGATCCTCCGGATATGGCCCAAGCTCCGTCAGGAACCTCTCAGGGTCCATCAGTCGCCTGGGACGGAACCCTCTAGGTGGTTCCGACACCCTGCGGCGAGGGGGAGCGGTCCGGAAGTCCATCCTAAGGAGAGAGTGATCTGACCATGACAAGATATCTAGAGGATCGTGTCTGGGAAAGATGCAGTTCCATAGCAGAGGGGCCCCCAGAGCCAAGATCTTCCCCCCTCCAAAGGCTCAGGAATCCATGGGGAAGGGCCCAGTTGGTTGAAGGACTCGGGCAGTAGATAAAGCAGACTCAGAAGGTCCCCCTTCTCCAAGCCCTTCTTTTGTCTGGGCGGTGATGATCAAGGCAAGATTTCTCTCCTTCGGAGACTGTAAACAGTCTGGCAGACTCACAGCTCATTACTTGGCAACAGGTGCAAAGCAATAAATCAAGCTGAGAAAATGTCACTCAGCAGGGACTCCTCAACTTGGGAGACTCAATAGCTTCCTTGATTCCTCTGGCTGGATGGCAGAGGAGAAGCCAGCGGGAAGGTCCTGCTGTCCACCATCCATCAAGAGGCTGGTCTGCTCCATCCTGGGATGCCCAGGCAGCCAGGAAGGGCTGGAGGTGGACACGTCCTCTCTGTAAAGAAGGAACTGAGCTGCAGCACCAGAGTCTTGCTTGGGGAGAAGACGCAGGAGGGCCAGCAGGGATCGGCCTTCCAAGCTGGTGGGCTCCCTCGGGAACCCCCACTCAGAGGGGGACGCCACCCCTTCCCAGTGCAGGAGCAGCTCCCGTTTCCTCTCTCCAGAGAGTCACAGCCATAACTCTGCCTTCCCCTGTCAGTTTCCTATCGTGGGATTGTGGGTGGCAGCCGAAATGTCTGTGTTTGGGCAAGATACAGTCTCCTTTCCTTTGTTCTGCTTTTCTCCCTGCCTCTTTTAACTCCCAGACTCGGAGTTGTGACTGAATGCAAATGCTATTTATTAGTGTGGTTGCAAATTGTGTCGTGGCCAATTGAAAAACCTGCACAGGAGGCACCGTCTTGCTTTCATTTTTCATTTTTAATATGCTTCTGATGCAGAAGTAGACAAGCCCACCACCGGGTCATTGGAAGAGGATCTACCACGGAGAAGGCGGTTGCATTAATTAGGGGTGACAGCAAGAGGAGAAACTTGCAGAGCTTCCTTTCAAAAGCACCTCCCTGAAAGCCTCAGGAATATTTTGGGGTTCTTTCCAAAGAGAGCGGATGGTGTGGCAGACACCTCAAAGGAGCCTTCCCTGCACGTTCTCCTTCCGGCTTTCTCCTTCGTGGCCGCCTCTTCCCCAGCACTGAGACACAGATCCCTGCTCAAAATGCAATAAACCTTTCACTTCCAAATCATAGTTTCATTAAAAGCAGCCCAGAAGGAAGGAATAATAAGGTGCCATTTTACAGCCCAAATAAAACATGTAAGGGGGCAGTCCATAATATGAATTTCAGGCTTCGGCTGGAGATAATTCATGCATCATTTTGAGATAAGAAACAAAAAGGAAGCTGCGTCAGCACATTGGCTGAAAAATATCTTTTCTGCATTACTTTATGCCTTTCCGTAATGGGCCCGGGTTCGTATACATCACCTGCAGGCATTCAACCTTTCTGCCTCCCTCCTTTTCCTCCCCCCCCCCGCTGTCACTGTAATATCCTTTGTGAACTGCTTCACCCTCAGCAAAGGGGGGGGGGAACCTTTGGAAGAGAGGGGAGTCAGCAGTGGAAGCCGAAATAAAGTTGCAATTTCCCAAAGCTTCACATAAAGGTCAAGATTCATCAGTTATAAATAAAGGAGGTGGAACTGCCCCCCCCCCGATGCCATGGGAATTTCAAAAGGTCTTTTCTGTTTCCATATCACAGCTGTTTTCACACTTTCTTGCTTGGCTCCTTTTCTGCATGGCCTAGCTGAGATCTTTGGCACTGTGGGAACTCTTGTCCATCAAGATGTTGTTGTTGGGTGTGCACACTGGCTGGGGTGGCTGGCAGGCTAGGCAGAGAGCGAGCGAGTGATGAAGTCCTCCTTAGATGTGTACTGCTTGGGAAGCAGGTACGGGGCCAACCCCTCGGTTGACGTGGCTTTGTGAAGCTGGCTCTTTGCTTCTCCTCTCCCAAGCCAGAAAGTCCTACTCAGCTCCCGAAGGTCCCCAGAGACCCTCTGTCAGATGTGCCATCCCTCCACTTCAGGCCTGTTTTGCTTTGATGGCAGCCTGCCATAAAACATGGGGAGGGGAGAAGGAAGGATACAGGGAGGGGGGAATGACAGGAACCGGAAGTGCCAACCAGAGACAACGGTTGAATGATCCAAGGACACAGGCAGGAGAACAGAATACGAACACCCACCAAAGAGGCACCAAACCTTAGAACTGTTATCAAAACAATGAATTTGAACTTTGTTGGACATTAGGCAAGATGACCAGTAGAGAGGGCCCAGGAGAAGGGAAAAATACCAACTCTACGTGGGAACTTTCAGATCTGGCTTACCATCAACAGAGGGGGGTTGGGGGGTGAGGTCATCAAGGGAGACCACCCAGCCTGACAACCCAGAAAAAACTGCCTCACCCAGAAAAAGTGAGAGTTAGAGCTGGCTTAATGGAGTCTCTATCTTTCTGAGGCAACGATAACATGACTCAATAGAGGCAGGACAAGAAGCAACGGATGGAAACTAATCAAGGAGAGAAGCAAGCTAGAACTAATTTCCTGACATTAGAACAATTAATCAGCAAAATGGTTTGTCACTGGCGGTTTTAAAGAAGATATTGGATAGCCATTTGTCCAGAATGGTGTATGGTTTCCTATCTGAGCAGGGGGTTGGACTAAATGACCTCCAAGGTCCCTTCCAACTCTGTTATTCTGTTGTTCAAGAAAAGCTCCTTTTTACCCCTTGTCAATCCTGCAGGGGGCCCGGCATATTCCATGCCACCAGAGAGATGGCGTGACAGGCTTCCCGGATGGGTAGGATGAGCTATTTTCCACCTCTCTTTAAAAAGAATTATGATTGAACTCTCCGTGTATCACATTTGCCTAGACTTCTTAAATAAGTGTAATTTTTGGAGGGGTGGGGAAACCTATTTTGAGCCATCCTGAGCATACCTATCTATTCATCTTCCTTGTGTACTGGAGGATATGCTAATTAATGCATATCATAACACTAATTTATATGCAAACCAAAGTGGACAGAAAAGAGGCAAAGCTGTCTCCACAGCCCTCAGTCAGAGAAATATTAATTCATTAAGGAAAGAATCAGTGCTGCATGTGTAGAAGGAACAAAAGCGGGGGGGGGTGTGTGTGAGGTGAGGGGGTGCAAGATTAAAAGAGATTGAGTTGTTGTTTTCTTCAACAGGTCACATTTACTGGCAAAAAAGCCCCTCTTTTCTGGTGGAATTCCAAAAGCCAGGAAAAATTGTTCTCCAACTTCAGCCTCTTTCCCTCCTCCTCTCCCCCCCCCCCACTGTTTGTGACAAACAGAGAGCTGCTTGTTTAAATTTTTTAAAAATGCAAATGCTTTAGGTGGGAGGCTTCATTATGTAGCAATGTGTTAAGCGAGCTTGCCTCTAACAGCATTATTATTCTTAGCAGCAAGGCTGGTAGTACAAAGTAGTATGTTGCTAACCATATATAGACCTAGCAGCTGATGCATTCTTTGAGTTTCAGCCAACTTCGTCTGCAGACCTTTTTAAATGGCTTTGAATCGGAATTCATGTCCTACTCTAAAGCTGGTGAGGTTTCCCAATAGTTTGCAAAACAGGGAATTTCCATCACTGGACAATAAAATCGGTCAAAGCATCCAAATTGGAATCTAAAGTCGGTCCAATAAAACTCAGTTCTCAGTACGAATTAAGAACTGGTTGTGAATCCACAAGTCAAGAAGGACCTTGTGAGCCAGTGTGGTGATTAGAACCAGGAATATCCAGGACCACGGACATCCCTTGATGAGTCTGTGGCATCCTTAAAGCTGCAAAAACTGAGCACCAAATAATATCAGACCCGGAACTTTGTATAATTTAATTGCTGCTGGGTCATCCTTTTTATCATGTTTGGCTTGTGTATTTAATACTTGCGGGGGATGATCTTTGAGCTCTGACATTCACTGGGTTAGTCCAGCAGGTAGAAGATTGAAAAGGGACACCTAGATACTTAAAAGCTTTGACCTCTCAGTAAGCCTCCCATTGATCTTTCAACTACTTGGAGATTTGAAGGCCTTTCTAGAGAAGACCAAGACCTCCTGTTTAGAATAGTTATTGGCCTGTTACAATGGAAGCCTCTGGCATTTCTGCCTACACAACCCAGCTTTACAGTGGAAGCACACAACTTGGATGAGGGGTACTCTTATCCTTTGAGTAGTGTCCAGGAGCTTCATCCAAAGAACAGCAGCATAATTGCACTGAAACTAAAGTAACACAATTCGCATGACTTCCCTTCTTGTATTTAAATAACTTTCCCCTTCCTACAACATTATATATTACAATTTGAGGACAATTTTTGGAAAGTGTCTGGGATTTTCAAGGCCTTTGGGCAACGATAAGACTTCAGGTCATTCAGCTCTGCTTTATGGCTTAGCTGGCCACTCAGGGCTCAAGGCTTCCTTCTGAGTAAACCCTTGTCCTGAAGAAGCCTAAAGAAAGGGAATGCAGAGTGAGGTATAATATGGCCATTGTTGATCTTCAAAAATAAAATATAGAAGATGCAACATTTGAGGAGGCATTTGAGTCTAAGTCCACTTTCGAGCTTAAGGACCAGTCTCCCTAGCAGCTCTACTCAACTGGCCCCAAAGCAGAATTTCTGGGTTCAAGGCTATCACAAGTGTGATAGCAGCAGAGCCTTTGTGCCTTGGAGTCAAAACTCAAGTGGTCTCATGGATGAGCCCCATCCTGAGGACATCCTGGTTGTACTTTAAAACCAATCCCTGTAGAAATGCCACCATCCTGGGTCTGGCTGGACGAAGCTTCTATTTTTATACAGATTATATCGGGATGCCTTCAATTTGCCTGAAAAAGGTACTTCTCTAGTTTAATTTCACATTTATTTGGATGTTATTTATTCTCTGGACATCTTTTCTACCAACGTGCACCTAACTGGGCTTTTGTATTTCCTGTTTCTCCTCACAGGCTGGCAGGAATGAAGCAAAGTTCTTGGGGTCAACAGCTCTTCATCTGGAAAGAGGAAAAGATTTATTCCTAGCTTTTAATCACATTAATTATGTCCATTATTCATTTGACCTGATTGTGAACTGAGTCACATCATTATCATCTGTTAGAGGGGGATGGAGAGCTGCAACTAAGACATGCTTTGATCAGGAGATCAGTCGTTTGGTGGGCATGCAATGTATTTTGGCCAAGCTGCTTAGGTTATGGTTGAGTAGATAAAATCCTTTTGGAGGCAGCTCATCTTCCATGGCTGAAGGAATCAGAGCACGCTATCCCTGAGTCTTCCACGTGTGATGATTGGTGACTGACAAGAAAATGTGAGCATCATCTTTCATGGAGCGTACAATCTTAGCATCCATTTTTTTCTATATTAATTAATAGTGACTGTACTATTTATTTACATTTTATTAAGCATTTCAACCTCTATCCAACACACAGAATACTCACACCCATTTCTTAAGCTGTGGGTTCTCCCCCGACCACCCCTGATGGGCACTTAGTAGGGAAACAACTATTTCATTTAATGAGCACATAGTTAGCTTTTATTACTTTTTAAAGCCTTTGGTTGGTTATTCTCTGCCAGCTGCAATTTAATCGGACTCTTGGCTGCTTACAAATAAGATGAAAATACATTGAGAACAAAGCAACAAACTACAATCCCAAAGCATGAAATATACGAGCCCAAACAACTGACATCTGAACTCAGATGGGTGTTTTCAGCTTCTTCCAGAAGATAACCAAGGAAAGAACTAATCGGATCTTGAGCTGGAGGCCATTCCTGAGCCAGTGCTGCCCCACAAGCAGCACCTTTGAAGATCATCCAGCCTGACCTCCAGAAACAGGGAACTGTCTGTTGCTCACCCCAACATGGGGGCAGAGGTTGGGCCAGCTGCAATGGGAAGATGCAGTCCTGTAGGCAATCTGCACCCAACCCATAAATGCTCGGCACCAACCCTTAACATTTCCCCTGGGACCTCAGGCAACCAACGCGGGGCCCACGATGTAGGCGGCACGTGTTCCCCCATTCTTGCCACAGTTGTGGTGTGCTACAAGAGCAACGGGAATCTCTCTTCTAAGATAACCGTCTTTTATTCTGTACATAAAAGGCACCTTTCATTCAACGGCAAATGTAAAAGATGGAATAATGAAGCCTGCGAATCAATTAAACCTATCGCAGCCTTCCTAAATGTATGCAGACGTGCAGGAAAAAAAGCTGCATGCTGGTGGCTGACTTCAGAGCAACACCTGGGGTTGATACTCGCATACTTTGAGCTAATCCAGCACTCCATTATTTATGTATAGGCTAATTAAAGTGGTGATCTGTGTTTACTTAAGTCTATTGCCGAAAGTGCCAAGGCTAAATGAAATTATCTCCAGGCGGGAGCAGGGCCTGCCAGGGAGAGCCACTTCGGGAAGGCAGAGCGACTGGGGGGGGGGGCTGGTGCTCCTTTGGATGGCACTCACGGTTGCAGCCTTCCATCTCAGCCCCCCCCCATCACCACCACCACACGGCCAATTCAAGCTTATCTAATCAAGATCCCGATCGAGCAGGCCAAATGAAAAGGCACTGGAGTCTGAAAGCAACTAATCGAATTGGATTAGCTCTTTTCAACAGCTAATTTTATCTTTCACTTGTAAAAAGCTGTAGACTCCATTCTTGTCTGGATTCTGAATTTGTTTGTCTAATGAAAGACAGGGAGGGGGAGGGGTGAATTTCCCCCCATCTCCTGAGAAATAGCCATTGAAGCTGCTTGAAAAATAGACATTTTCTGCAGCCATGTACCCACTTCTCTTTGGAGCCCAGGGACCCTTGGTCAAGGAAGAATCACCACACTGACCTCTAGGCTATAATAGGCACACCATCCCTTCCAGGAATCTCAGAGGAGGAGGAGGAGGAGGAGGAGGAGGAGGCAGGGAGGTGGGCTGAGAATCCCTGGAGGAAGCCTAGTAAAACAGAGCCAAATGCTGCATTGAATGTCAAGGGCGTTTCTGTTAAAAAGCCCTCCTAGATTTGATAAAGGAACCTTCCTCTTTAATCCATGCTTCCTTTAAGGCACTACCTACATTGGGGGGAGGGGAGATGTTGAAGGGCACATCTCAAATTTGCAAGGGGAGGACAGCCTGGACATTAAGGGGTGATCAAACAGACAGAGGACACTTGTTGAAGTGGCAAGACATGGTATAATTTGAATAAATGAATAAAAACACAGCCAGAGTTACAAAAACAGCAACAGCAACACAACAAAACACAGATTTCTCAACCCTTCTTTCAAGGCTGATCACCTCAATCCATTCCTTCTAACTTTATTCCAAGTTTAATTTTGATTTCCCAAACATCAACTCAAGGAAGACTTTGATTGTTCCTTTTTGAAGCTTAAATTGGATTTGCTATGAAAGTACCTTGTGCCTTCCTAATTCTGTCTGTGGCCTCTTAGCCTCCCCTCCCCAAGGAAACTCTACCTTGACAGAGGGGGAGGGGTGTCCTTTCAGAGTCTCTCCCTGATGCACATGGTCATTAGGAGGCTGGGGTTCTAGGAGTTATTTATTTATTATTAAATAGACTTACAATATATAGCCACCCAACTCACACATGGTGACTCTTGGTGGTGTGCAACATTTAATAAATGGGTGACTTACAGGTGTGCAATTGCAACTTATGACTTATCGGTGTCCAGTTGCAAAAAAGCCATGAGAAATTTGGCCTTCTGGGTTTCCAAACTGAGGGAGGATGATTACAGACAGGAAATGAGCCCTGAAGTGGTGCTTCCTGGCCAAGGAGAGCCTGACTTGGGCGTCCTAAGGAGAAGCAGCATCCGAAGATGGCTCAATCTGCCAGTTCTTCTCTATCAACCCTTTTTTTAAAAAAATCCCAGGATGTAAATCCTTTTTCCCTCTACAGTAACAACTTGGGACTGCATCAACGTCTTCAAAGAAACCTCTCTCATCCTCTGGGTTCCCAAAAAACGATTGGTTTCTGCCTCCTTTAAATATAAATATTGCCACTATGTAATTTGGTGGTTGTTGTTGTTTTTAAGGCAAGTATCTACGGTGGCACATTTCATACAAGCCGTAACGAATTCAGGAGAGAGGAATCTGTGTTTTTCACGTGGGATGCTTGAAAGAAAAGCATGTATGAATAATAGATTCTTCTAATTTTGCCTTTTCTTTCTTTTTCCCAATCCCACCTTGCTTTTTTTTTTTTTTGCAAATTATTCAGGGCGAAGACAAATATTTTATCAAAGAGTTATGGAAATAAACATGATTGTAGCTCAAGGGCATCAGTGAATTTCTGGAATATTTTACAGTGTCCAATTAATACAAGATATCAGGAGGAATTACATCACACTGTAGCTGAGAAATCTGGCTGCATTTCAGAAAACTATCCTGAGAATCCAAGAGTTACATAAAGCAGTATTAGGTAGGGAGCAGACTGAGGAGATAAAGGAAGGAAGAACTTGGTTAAAGAAGAATCAGTACTCTGCCATAGTAGCCAAATTATGCATTTGAAGAAATTGGGGAAGGAAACAAGGAGATCACCAAACCAGCTCAGAACTAGAGGGCAAGAAATGATGTCATGATATATGTTAGACGCCCTGCAAAAGGTGGTTCCACACATAGACTCCAAATTAATTACACCACCTGGCAAATACTTTATGACGTTGAGAAAGGGCCAACTGAAGTCTGCCATCAACTCCAGGAGGTCTCTCTGCAAAATTGAAAGGCCTTGACCAACTTTGTTGGTCAACTGGCATTTTTTGTCATGTTGGGTGTGTTCAGCAGAAAAAGGACAGGAAGAGTTTCCTAATTGCCACACATCTAAATGTGGAACAAGTTAATTGGCACTAGACTCTTAAATCATCGGGCAGCTGGTAATTTAGCAACTTTCAAAACTTTCTGAACAGAAGGAAACATCTGGAGGAGTCTACCATTTGTTCTGGATGTTGCTTCTATGAATGATGCACTAAGACAATTTTCTGCCTTATCATAAATTGTGCAAGCTCATGAACTTTGCAATCTCCCAAGCTCGGCAATATCTGGGAACCACTTATCTTCTGGTGAAAGCAATATAAAAACAGATGGCAAAGATGGCATCAGGAGATAAATCAATGGCAGTCCTGCCCCACATTCTGCGGACACGTTGAAGACTCCCAGGCTGAGACAAATACCTTCGGTTGGTAAGAAGGTGGAACGGGTGGGGAAGGAAAAGGAGCAGCAGAACCTCAAAAGAACCAAAGTAGTAAGCTTTTATGGGTGCAATTCATATAAAAAGTTGCACCAAAGAAGATGGTGCCTCAAAGGTGGCCCTGGCAGCAGAAAGGTACAGATGATGGATGCTTCTTGCAAAAGAGAGAAATGCTGCAGATTGATTCCTCAAACCTTTAGCTTTTATAGTTATGCATTGAAATAATTTTCTGATGAGCTTCCTTAACATCACTAGAATATAGAACATGGGACATAGAATAGCAGAGTTGGGAGGGACCTTCTAGTCCAACCCTCTGCTCAAGCAGGAGACACTATAGCATTCCAGACAAATGATTGTTCAGTTTTTTCTTAAAAACCTCCAGTGTTGGACACCCACAACTTCTGAAGGGAAGCTGTTCCATTGGTTAATTGTTTTCACCATTAGTTCCAGGTTGCTTCTCTCCTTGATTAGTTTCCATCCGTTGCTTCTCATTTTGCCTTAAGGTGCTTTGGAGAATAGCTTGACTCCCTCTTCTTTGGGGCAGCCCCTCAAATATTGGAAGGCTGCTATCATGTCACCCCAGTCCTTCTTTTCATTAAGCTAGACATACCCAATTCCTGCAACTGTTTTTCTTATGTTTTAGCCTCCATTCCCCTAATCATTCTTGTTGCTCTTCTTTGCACTCTTTCCAGAATCTCAATATTTTTTTATATTGTGGTGACCAGAACTGAATGCAGTAGTGTATTTATTTTGTTTAGTTATTTAATTCACTAGTTTATTTTGGGTTTTTTAAATCAAATTTGTATGGCTATCCCTTTCAAGAAAAGTGACTCTGGCTAGCTTACAAGCATCAGGCAGGATCCTCTTAAAAAAATGTCTCCATGCAAAGCAAAATGCAAGGAGGACAGACAAAACTTTCTACTCCATTGTCTGGAGGGGAACAAATTTCTCTCTGAAAGCCTCGCACAGCTGAAGACTCAAATGTTACCCATGTAAGAATGGAAGCCACGGAAGCCAATCAGGGAATCCAGCGAAGGGGGGGTGGAGTCCGTGTCCAAAGAGTTTGGAGGAGGAAAAGCATTGGGATTCCCAATCCAAGAATTTTTATTTTTTTCTTTATTAAATTTATATGCTGCCCGTCTCACTGTCAGGTGACTCAGAGTGGCTTACAAATGTCATAAAAGCATTGGTACAACACCTTAAATATTAAATAAATAGAAATTAAATAATTCAAAAACCAGAATGCATCTATTTGCCTTTTTCAGATCTTAGAGCATGACTTCCACTGAATACCAATAACTAAAATTTGTATAGCTTTATTATGTGCCTTAAAAAAACCAAGAGTTTGCCTTAAAATCACAAAACATTAGAGAGGAGAACACTGTAGAAGGAACCCTCCTTCCGGGCAAGGAATCAGGGAGAGATCCGATAACCAGATCTTCAAGGATCCATCCTAAACATGAGAATCAGACCTGGGTTAAAATCAGCATCAGTGGAGATGCGGATAGACTGGAAATTCCATGCAGAAACCATAAAAGGGTAACGGTTCCCTTTTGAGTCCCAGCATATCCGCTCAGCAGAGGAATGTGAAAAATAAAATCTATTCTGCTCCTGCTGGTTGGCGTCTCTCATTAATAACCTGCAAACATTCTGCCATATGTTGTGTTTTTATCACTTGACTCAAATCATTATGACTTCATTTCAGAGGGGGCCAAGTAAATGAAAAACCGTTCTGAAGGTTATTTAACTATTAAAACAGCTATTAATTAAAGTTTGCCAAGTTTTAGGAGCTTGGAGGATAAAGAGACAGTAAGTAAATATCAGTTATTATTTAATAAAGAGGCTGTGATTGAAATGTTCCACATCTGAGCCCGTTCCAAGAACAGAGCGGGGGGGGGGGGAATCGGTCCCCAGTCTAAATATTTTGCGGGATGGAGGATGCTGAGCTCTGAGCTTCCACAGAGCGATCTTGACATCATGGTGGAGGACTTTGCATCTCCTGTCTTTGTCATTAATGGAATGAGTTTGGTTGGGGAATTAAGATTCTCCCTTGTGAATTTGGCTCTTTTTTTTTTTTATTTTATTTTTTTT
>NW_015386487.1:501465-509687 GCF_001527695.2 Protobothrops mucrosquamatus
GAATTTATATCCCGCCCTTCTCCTTGCGGACTCAGGGCGGCTGACAATCAATTAAAAACACCACTAACAATCACAAGTTAAAATTAATTAAAATGAAATATTTAAATTGTCTAATTAAAAAGTAATTAAAAACCCCTCTAAAAAACCCCTCTTAAAAATTATCCTAGGCCAGTCCCGCTTGTTGGAACAGCCATGTCCTTCGGCCACGGAGTGATGCAGCACATTTCCGACTTCCTGGTTCAGAAGCATGAAGCCTTTGCCAGAACTTGCCTCTAAGTCAAAGCAACCCCTATTGACCAAGAGTTGCTTCTGGGGTGGAGAAGAAGGTCCATCTCAGGGGCTTTCTTGTTCTCTAGTGGTGGGCAATGGAGGAACGGAGGAAAGTGCCTCACTCACTGCCTGGCACCCAGCTGAATCCATTGGCCAAGCAGCAAAGGTGGCCACGCAGGAAGATGCTCAAGGAAGCTTCAGAAAACTAACATAGGGACTTTATCGTCTTCCTGAGGAGTGTCATGGAATCCAAAGTGGCATGGAACCAAATTGGCTGTTGTCCAGGTTCAGCACTGCAAAAATATAGGATTCAGCTTATTTCTGAATCCAGTTTACGCTCTGAATGCAGTCAGAGAGGAAGGTGGCTGCCCGTCTCTGCAGTTTGCCTGTGTCTCTTTTGACCAATAAAACAAACAGAAGGTGTCTAATGGTGGATAATATCCAGATCTAGGGTCTAGAGGAGGGAGAAGGAGAAAGAGAAAGAGAGAAAGAGAAAGAGAAAGAGAGAAAGAGAGAGAGAGAGAGAGAGAGAGAGAGAGAGAGAGAGAGAGAGAGAGAGAGAGTCTTTCCAGTTGCAAAGATCCAACTCAGCACGAGATGGGAAGCTCTCCCACTGGAGATAAACATTCAGCTGTTGTTTACAAAATCTTTTACCTTGGGACAAGAAGGAAAACCCTGATCATGGCAGGATAAGTTATGACTGTTTTCCAAGTGATTTCAGTTCTTCTAATCATGGCTGGCTCCCCCATTCCACTCAATGTAACCCTAACACGTAAATAAACAGCGCTTGGAGTGGGTTCAGCAGCTATCTTCAGCTAATTAGAAATAATGAGGATCACCTTTCTTGAAGTACACATGTAACATTATTATATTTTCTGCATCAGCTCTCTCAGAGGTAAGACGGGAGGTATGTTGTATTAAAAAAATAACAACTCAAGTAACAAGACAAGGCAAAACATAGAAAAGCAAAATATGGGAGTCAAACACAGAAATCTAAAGACTTAATTTCCATCTGGTGAAATTAAACTTTTCTGCAAAAGATGTGTAAAGTTTTGTAGATGCCCGGGAGAAAAAGAAGAATGCCTGCAATGATGCCAGCTTTGCTCCTGAAAAAAAGCAAAGGAAAGGGAGGAAAACAGCACCGATGAATATGGAACAGGGAATCTGAGCTGTAAATCAGCGGACGAGATGCCTGGCCGTGTTTCTTAAGAAACAAAAGCTGAAAATGAGGGAGCCTCCATGCAACTATCATGCAGAGACAATAATCACTAATCAAGTCAAAGTTTCATTCTAATCAGTTCAGTTGTTAAGGATAGTGTGTGTGTGTCTGTGTGTTTGTGTGTGTGCGTGTACTGTATGTGTGTGTAAACAGCAAATGTCTAGCTTGAGAGATTTGCAATTCATTGCCGGTCTGGATGTGGGATAGCCCAGTTGTGGCTGGACTGCCAGCCTCCTTGGGTGCCTGGGCGGTCTTGAGCTTCAAGAGATGGGACCGTTTCTTGTTGGGATTAGGAATCACCCTGCCCCCCCCTCCCACCTGCCACTGCTTCTCCAAGTGGCTGCCCCCAAACCTTCCCTCTAGAGTTGGGGGTGTGAGCCTTCAAGTCTTGATTAATCAGTGATTGATAAATGATTAATCAAAGGAACAGTTTTCTTCCTGGAGTTGTGGGTGCTCCATTGCTGAAGATTTTCAAGAAAAGATTGGACAACCATTTATTTGAGATGGTATAAGGACTCCTGCCTTGGGCAGGGGGCTGGAACGGAAGATGTCCAAGTCCTCTTCCAGCCCTTTGATGCCACAATTCTAAGTCAGGCTTCTGGATGAATCCCCTGAAGCTTTCTTGGCAAGGTTTTCTCAAGCTGGTTGCCCTTCCCTTCTTGCCCATTTTATGAAAACCTCTCCCTTTCTATGAAGATTCTCAATCATCCAGTCATAGTTGTCTCAAAGCTGCCCTCCCCCCCCACTTTGGCAACTGGACTATTTTTCTTCTTTGAGGAAGAAGACATTTCACTTCTCATCCAAGAAGCTCCATCAGTTCTGACCGGATGGTGGAGGGAGATGGAAGGTTTAGTTCTGGCAGGATGGTGACATTCTCCCTGGGATGGTGGGGAATCCTGATTCCTGCCAAGATCCATAGTTTCAGGATCTGCAAAAGATGGTGGGTGGGGGGGAGGGAGGGAGGGAGGTGTTGGGGGTCATGACTTTCTTTCCCAAGAAGACTGGCTCCCAGAACAGATACGGAGCAAAACTACAGGACAGAGAAGGGGATCAGCTGCTGAGCTCACTTTTCCCAGGCTGCAAAGCAGGGAGTGGGCCGGGGGTCTCCAGGGGCCTCTTTGCAGGTGCTGACCTGCCCCAGATTTTAAATCAAATTGATGCTTTTGCATTTAGGCAAAGTACAGTTCCTCCTCCTGTTTCTCCAGCCTTGCCAAGAAAGTACAAAATGCAGATTCCAGCATGTAAAGAAAGCGTTCATTTCTCAAACCTGGCATGATTTACAAGAAAGAAAAGAAGTGATTATCCCCTTTGTGATTTACCTTCTCGATGTTTTACTAGTGGAATAAATTGCAATTCGGGAAGTTGCTTGGGAATTATTACTTTATCGGGGGGAGCCCAGCACCGTGAATCTTAGTGCCTGATAACTAATCCCATTGGCATATTTCGCAGGCTTCCCACTGGAAACATAATGGGGTGGGGGAGACTCCCATTTGTGGGAAGAGGGAGCCAGTCTCACAAGTAGCCTGGGTGCTGGAACTTGGTCCAGGAATAGATCCAGGCCAGGATAAAATTCTGCTGCTCTCAAAAAGGATTCATTCTTCTTCCCTCTCTCTCTCCCCCCCTCCCAAATCTATTTTGCTGCACATTTGAGATTAATTGAAAGATCATTCAGGAAAATTTATGGTCTGGCAGAGAGCAGATATTGCTTCTGTAGGTGATTATGGCAAAAACCACATGGAAAGCAGACAACATGTCTCCTTCCTTCTTTAGTTTCCCTTGATTATAAAGAACATTGCAGGAATTAGATATGGCTAGTCTAGAGAGAAAAAAGACTAAGGGTTACATAATACTTGTGTTCCAATATTTGAGGCCCTTCCATGAAGAACAGGGGGTTAAGCTATTCTCCAAAGCACCTGAAGGCAGGAGAAGAAGTAATGGATGGAAATTAATCAAAGAGAGAAGCAACCTGTAATTAAGGAGAATTCCCTGATAGTTAAAACAATTTGCCTCCAGAAGTTGTAAGTGCTCCAACACTGGAGGTTTTTAAGAAGAGGTTGGAGAAGAGCCATTTGTCTGGAATGGTATAGGGTTTCCTCTTTGTGCAGAGGTTTGGACTAGAAGACCCCCAAAGTCCCTTCCAAACTCTGTTATTCTGTTACTTCTCATCAGCAATCAGGATAGATAATCATGGTTTTGCTCCATAAAGGCATGGTTTTTCCCTACACCAACTCCTTAGACTGTCACTCATAAAATTAATTCAAGTTTATGTTATGGGTAGCAACCAGTGAAAGCGTCAAAGGGGGCAGAGACGAGTGTGTGTGTATCACTACTACAGCAACTGAACAACTTCACATATTCACCTGTGAATCACCAAGGTTTGAATAATGGTGCGTGTGCACACACAGACACACACTGTCTTCCCAGGAGTGTGACTGGGACTAGTATTACATTAAAGCAGAAACCGCAGTTGCTGAACAAACCTGGATTTGAACAGCTCTTTTTTAGACTGCTTTATCTCTTTGGCAACCTGCTGGTTTAAAAGCTGCTTCAAACCTCCTGTGGAGATTGTAGTTGAATCTTGAATGACAAACACTCCCGGGAATTGTGCTCCAATGTATCGGGTGGGTCCCAGGATGGGATGGGCTGGCTAGACCTCAAGACCTGGACATAGGATGGTCCAGTCCAAAGATACTGCCCAGTCAAAATGGAAGGACAATCATCTTTGCTTTCTACATTTAGGGGAAATAACATTCTGTTCCCCCGAGTGGGTTGCATCCTTCCTCCTCTTCCGTTTCTGATCAGCTGAGTGATGGCATACAGGACATGGAGCAGTGTTTGCCTCTTCCCTGACCAAGTCCAGGTATCGCCTCTTCCGATATTGATCACAGTCAGAAAAGGAATGAGTAGAACTTCAGGAACAGGGAATGCTGCCAGCATGGCGCAAGTGCCCTGTCACCTTTTGCTAATCCAACAGTCTCATCATGGTTAGAAATAATGGCTGTGTTGATGGTCAATTGCTTGTCACAACTGCATTCATAGATAGCTGGTCAAAAATAAAATTCTGGTGACGTTAAGGGAGTGTTTGGAAGGTGGCAGTGCTGATTTTTACTCAGCAGTGTTTTTACTGTATTGGACAAAAAGCCTAGGGCAGGTTGCTGAAGCAGCACAGATAAATTAGGGATGGGAAAGTGTGAGATACGAAGTTTCCAAGACAAGGCAATCCTTCCCCAATTAGATGGGTTCAGACTGCAATTCAGAGAATTCCCAATTCTGGTAGTCTCAGTCCTAGAAGTTCTGGAATTCACTGAGTTGAGGAACTCTGTGTTGTGCCTTCATATATTTGTTAGTGCAGGATGACCATGTAGCCTTCAAAGGAAAAAGAGGTGAAGCACAGTTCTAATGTTGAATAGGGAGACTGAAACCTAGAACTCTGCCCCTCCTTAAGTAAATGGGGACAAACAATGTGGATCTAGAATTTCCTTTTTAGTCAAAACCTTCAAGAAACTTCACAAGGAACCTGAGGGAAGGACATCCAAGAAGTTCTCAAGGTGGATAAGAGATAATGGATCTTAGAGTTAGCATTTGAGTGGGGGGGAGGTGATTGAGATAAAATCTTGACTACTGCACATCATTACTGTACTTTTTATTTTCCCTGTCTCATGCCTGCCCTCTGCAGCCACATGTGATCTTGGGAAAAGATACATTCAATGTAAGGATACTCTGACAGGTGTGATGGAGCCCACACCTCCTCCGAATCCCCTTTTCTCTTAGAATCTGCACCCCTGAACAAGCCTAGGGGTAGTCTTCCATAGAAGAGGAATTCCACATCCACTGAGAAAAGATTCTGAAAGTGGTGCCGGCAACCTCTGAAGAAATTCAGGGTTGGCTTCTTAGCTGTTCCACTTATGTCTACACATGACTTGTTGAAGAGCTTGCCTGTTGCCTGGAATTTTGTGTCCATCTGTACAAAGCCTTGACTCCTTTTCTAGTGCTGCAAGTGACACTGTTGGCATCTCCTTCAATAGTGGAAAAAACAGCTGCCCTTTAGAACATCTGCAGAAGTCATGAGCTTGGTTGTTTTCTTGAACATGTTTCATTATTCAAACTAGGTAGGACTAGCACTGATGATGTTACCTAGCTTGGGTCAAGAAAACAGCCAAGCTCAGAGAGCACTAAGGACCCCACAGTCCTCCTCCTCCTCCTCTCCTCAAACCCCACTCCCTTCTAGCACTGATGATGTTGCCTAGTTGGGTCCTGAAACATCTGCAAGAAAACCACCCAGCTCAGAGGGCACCAAGGACCCCTCATTTCAACCATGTGCTGAGTTCAAGGAACCACCTACACTACCACGATCAAGTCTGGGACTTTCTTGAGCTCCATCAGGTGTCAATACAAGAGGATGTGCCTGGCAGATCATCATTTTAGGCACTCCTACAAATGACCTGCTTTATCCAAACCAACATTTGAATTGCATGTTCTAATTTGCCAATGGCCACCTNACCCCTCATTTCAACCATGTGCTGAGTTCAAGGAACCACCTACACTACCACGATCAAGTCTGGGACTTTCTTGAGCTCCATCAGGTGTCAATACAAGAGGATGTGCCTGGCAGATCATCATTTTAGGCACTCCTACAAATGACCTGCTTTATCCAAACCAACATTTGAATTGCATGTTCTAATTTGCCAATGGCCACCTGGACAGACCTCTCTTGTCTCTTTCTTCTAAAGTGTTTTAATTAATAGAATCTAATTCATTCTGGGATTGGTCAAGTCCTCCCCAAAGATACACAATGGAGTTACAGGTGTTTCCACTATTAAATTAAACTTATCGTATAATAGTTGGAAATAAGCAAGCTTCGTACATGCTATTATGGGCAAAACTCTCTTTGCATACAATTGAATAAATTACCTTTTGTAATGAAACATTAATCCTCTTTGCTAAATGGAATAATTCCCATCTCACATCCATTCCTAAGCATAAGTGCCCTTGGAGTGCATTCACAGGCATCCATCTACTCAAGGTAATTATCCAAGGAACATGAAAACATGCCACTGTGCTTGGGGCACAACCAAAGGTCAAGGGGTTCCCCACAACATCCAAAGATCTTCAAAGGTCACCGAGTCAGAAACACCCAAGGTGGGAACTCAGTCAGGATGAAAAGCTGCCAAGCATATACAAAGCGTTCATTAAAATAAAGATAATTATATATAACACTAAGATAATGGAATAATCAAATAATGGCAGGCTTATTCCTAGGGACATCAGTCCAAAATCTATCACTTGCATTCAAATAATCCAGCTAAATTGAATTTATAATTGCAAATGATGGAAGTCAGTGTGGAGTTGCTGGATCTCTGTAGTTTAATATATTGCAGATTTAATAGTCTGTCATTTCGGGTTTTGTGTTAATGATCTGTGGGTTTCATTTGAAGTAAACATGTAATGTAAACATATAGGAAGACCTTTGGTGTAGCAACAATGTAATACATACATTTAAAGAACATTTTTAAACCCTGTCATAGTAAAATAAATAATGCAATTCATAAAAGTAGAAAAAGAGAAATTGTGACTTTTGCTACTGCGCTGAGAAGGGAGAGAAGCAATGTTGTTAAATGCATAACACCTGGATGCCCTGCTAGGCCAACCCAAAGAGAGGGGGTGGAAGATCTCCCCATTTTCACTGAGCACACTCAACAAATTAATCCATTTACTCAAAGAGGATTAACGTCTCCTAATAACAAAAAAGGCAATTTAGTCAGGCAGGTGCTCTTGTGAACTTCTGACTTCCAAGTGAGTTAATCCTATAGACTTCTGGAATTCCAATCCCCTAAGCATGCCTCAGTGCCTCCTGTGATGCCTGCCTATGATAAGATGCACTTGATTTGAGACAAAGCCACAGGCCATCTTGATTGGAGACTCAACATGCCTTGCAAAGCTGTGATGTTCTTCTCGCATTCGGCTTTTTGAGCGTCCACTCCCAAAATATTCTGTTTCTGCCTCCCCTGACACCACTCTAATCCCAGGTGAGTTCTAAAAGGTGGGCTAAACACATGCTTAACCTCAGCAGAAGAGAAAGAGCCAAGAGGAGGGTAGCAGGGGAGTTGTGAGTTTCAGGATGGATGACTTCTCCAGTTGGGCTTTGAAGGTTACACCTGACCTGCTCTTCTGGGCTCCAATTCCAGAAATGCTTTTCTCTATTTATCAAAGTACCTCTGATGTCTCCTTTCCACATTTCTTGGAGACAATATTCATTTCTTGAATTCATTTGTGTTTTGTCCCAGCAAGATGACTGTTAAGTCCAGAGAATAATGGCACTTGAGACGAAGCATTTCTAACAAGTCTTTATTCTCTGCTTCCAATCTACGAACAACCCGAGCAGAGGCACGCAGGCCTCTATTTATACCTTCTGATCCCCGGGCAAATCCAACCAATCATAAGGCGGTCTTTTCCCACCTTGCGCATGCGCGCAAGGCCGGCGCCACTCAGTCTGGTCCCGGGCAGCTTTTGCAAATGCCCGGGACTCTTGCAACATCCCGAGCCTGCTTTTGCAGGCTCAGGACACAACACCCCTCCCCCCTAGATGAAATAATACTGCGCCCACATGGACGCCATCATAGTGATGGTTATATAATTAACTGTTGAGTTAAAGTCACACAGTGTGTGTAAGATGTGGGACTGTTCCGTCGTACAGAGACCCAATGGCCCCAACATCGTTTCCGTAGAGTCAACC
>NW_015386487.1:512178-528056 GCF_001527695.2 Protobothrops mucrosquamatus
CCCTTAACGCACACTTGAGAATTTTGGAAATCCGTAAGGATTACATTAGAAGGCCTTAACGAAACTCGCTGACCACTGCTGCTGCAGATTTTGTGAAATGTGTTGAGGGAAATTATGGATAGCGCAGACCCCGTGTCAAGTTCCATCGACAATGGAACTCCCTGCAATTTCACTTTAAGAGATAGTTTCTTTTTAAGGGGTTTGTGTGTGCCTATTCTTAAAATGTTTTGGCGTGTTGCACAGAACCCCACCCTGTTTTGACTGGGCACCCTGGTACCTTTCAGATTCAATTCTTCCTTCGGTTGTACCTTCTGTCGACCCAGGCAGACCGCAGCGATGTGGCCTTTCTTTCCGCACGCTCGGCAAATGGTGGAACGGAACCGACATTCCGCTCGCTTGTGGCGTCCACCGCATCCGAGGCAATGAAGCTCAGCTGGGCCCTTGTCCTGACGATCTTTGGACCTCCTCCCAGCTGCTTGGTAAAGCTTGTCCACCTCTTCTTCAGGATCTTCTTCCTTGTGGATGGTGGCGGTCTCTGGAGCACTTCGCTTAGGCCGCATGTTCTTGACCGCCCCACCTGCAGCTTCTTCAGCTGAAACCTCTCACAGAGCATCTTGGAAAGAGACATCTTCCCTGGCAAACAGTCTCTGCTGTAAGTCTGTGTTCCTCAGTCTGCACACAAAACGATCACGCAGTCTTTCCTCTAAGTCCTTGAAATCACACGGTTTAGCTGCTCTTCTCAAGGCCGCAACATATTCTTTTGCTGATTCCCCAGCTCGCTGATCCCTCTGTTGAAATGTGTGCCTCCAAGCCATGACAGATTGCTTGGGCTGGAAGTGTTCCTTTAAAACTTTCTTCAGGTCGGAGTATGACACCGTTTCCAGCGAGGCCGGGGCGATTAGGTTCTCGGCGATCTCAAAGGCGTCTTGCCCACAAACGCATAACATCGTGGCAGCCTTTAAGCCTTCCTCCCTTATCTGGTTTATGCGGAAGTAAGTCTCAACTCTTGCAACATAAGATTCCCACCTCTCGGGGTGAGAGACGTCGAATTCCGCTAAATGCCCAACTTTCGCCATGATCGAGGATCATGGTCTTCTTCAGTCGCACGCACCCTCCAGCGATTTCGTACTGGCAGGATAATGCTGACTTCCACGCCGTTTTCCTCTTCCGGACTTCTTTGGGTGAGTCTTCAAGCTTCCCTAGCTGTGTAGACTGAATCCCACCTTCGTTGCCAGTGTTAAGTCCGGAGAATAATGGCGCTTGAGACGAAGCATTTCTAACAAGTCTTTATTCTCTGCTTCCAATCTACGAACAACCCGAGCAAAGGCACGCAGGCCTCTATTTATACCTTCTGATCCCCAGGCAAATCCAACCAATCATAAGGCGGTCTTTTCCCGCCTTGCGCATGCGCGCAAGGCCGGCGCCACTCAGTCTGGTCCCGGGCAGCTTTTGCAAATGCCCGGGACTCTTGCAACGTCCCGAGCCTGCTTTTGCAGGCTCAGGACACAACAATGACCTCTTGAGAATTTCTCCTTCATGAGATAAGTGGGCCATTTGGCTGTATGTGGTTTTTTGTTTTTTTTTTGTTACTTGGGACAAATCCTGAGGTTGCTTTCAGTGTTGATGAGTAAGGTTGGTTTGCCCTTGTTGGCCAAACCTTTCGGAAGATGCTCCCTCTTGCTGAAGTGATGCCCTTCTCTTCGCCCTTCAGCTTCTGAAAGATTTCTCCCCAAGCTGTGTGGCAGGTAGATCTTGCCAAGATTCGGTGAGGTCTTCCCACCACCCAGTCTGTTTCTTGGCTGCCCAAACTCTGCCAAAGGCCTTTGCAAGTTCCACTCCCCTCCCAGGCCCTGAGCCAGATGCTTACAGAAAGGTCCCCCTCCCTTTTGGCCTCCCTGTACAGCTCTCCTGTGCCTTTGACAAATGCACAACAGGGCCGTGCACCAAACCAGAACTGAATCTATTAGAACAAATCCTCCAAAAAAAACCTGTAGGAAATGACAGTTCCTGACAAAATGAAAGGAAGTATCTTGTTCAGATCTGCACTTAAAACAATCCAGAGGGCCATTAGCATTCATCCCACATGATCTGGATGGAGTAATAGCAGTTCTATGAATAAAATTAAAATCAGGGAGCTTATATTTAAAGAGAGAGAGAGAAAGAGGAGAGGGAAGGAAGGAAGGAAGGAGCGGCACCAGAGTCCAAGCAACCTTACAGTGGTTAATGATGACTGAAGATGTGCTTAAGTGGTGGGACCATGAGAGAAAGCTGCCAGAGGATCTTCACCCCAGCATCTGGAAGACTGGTCCAGGCCTGGCTGAGCTTTTAGTGGGGGAGGGACGGTGAGGATAGTTGAGGCCCACCCCATGGATTAAAAGCTAAAGAAGAGAAGAAATGTGGCTTGAAAAATACAGCCTGGTTGCCATGCTCTTAGCTAGGAATGCGCTGTGGGAGCATGCAGAGAGGAAAGGCACTCTGCACATCTTCTTCCCTTTCCAATAAAAAAAAGAAAAGGGAAAGAGCTTGAATAGACTGGGAGGAGGAGGAGTTTTCAGGAGGAGACTAGATTGCCATCCCCTGGGGATTCCTGCACATTTCATAACCAGGTCTTCTTCCCACATGACATTATGGAGGTGAAGGATCATATCTGAGTCCAGATGGGGTCATAAGAGTTTCCAGCAGGAGCAGGCCAAGACTGGGATGGCATCTGGAATAGTCCAGGATCTGAAGGGACACCACAGCTCTGTCCTTGTCTCACAGTCCAAAGATGAGCAAAGCACATTGCGTAGAATGGTGTTTCTCATTCTCAACAAGTTTAAGATGGGTGGACCAGCTCCCAGAATTCCCCAGCCAGCATGAGTTAAAGTCCAGCCCTCTTAAACTTGCTGAGGTTGAGAAACTTCGATGTAGAAAGAGCCTTTCGCTCAGCATCCTGCCTCTGCCTCTGGTGCCTCTCTGTCCAGGTCACGTGTTTGCTATTGCATATTTCCAATTATTATTCATTTTCCTTCTGTCACTTGCTGTGTGTTGCTTTTAAGGACCATAGCTACAAGATTCACAAAGATGGTAGGCAGCTTTGAAACATTTTAAAGAAGAAACTCTCCTTGTGTATGACAACATCCAAGATTTCTGGTCTAGAGTGGAGTGTTTGCCCGTCCATCAACACGTGGAACACATTTTGTACCCCAGCTCAATCTGTTCCAAGCAGAGATACAAAACACTGCTTTACTTAGCATTCCGTAATAAATAGTCCTTTTTTTTTCCCCTGGTGGATGTGAGAAATGAGGCAGAAATGGGGAGGATATTATGCCGTTGGTTTTGTTTTGCTAACAATAGCAGTTCTTGCTCCTGATGACTGTAGTTTGCTAAATGCCTCCCATTCACCAGAGTGGTTAAATGTGACAATATAATAGTCCCGCCATCTCTGTCAAAAGGTCCAGCTTCCAACCAGAAAAACAGGCGGGTGTTTCTGTTGGGAAAGAATTGTGTATATAAAGAAAATCACACTGCCCCCTCCCCATGAGCTTCCCCTAAGAGCAGAGAACACTCTCCCTGTTGAAGAAGGATTTAAATCCTTCCTGCACCATAAATCTATTTGCGCAGGGCCAGGGAGAGAAGAGACGAACTGAAGCTGTCTTTTCCCTTTCCTGCAGCAAAGAAGATGGAGGCTCTTCCAATCTGCATTTTGGGAGAAAATACAAGTTAGGTAGATCTCCAGCCCAGCACCAGGATCCTGTTTCCTCATGTTCAAGGAAAGGACCCTCTCCAGCACAAAGAAAGTCTCCACTCTGCAAAGCAAACACAACATATGGAAGTATGGAGACTCCCGCTAGTAGGTGGCTCTTCTCCAGTTCTTTCAGTCTGGTAGTGGTCTCGTCAGCCAGTTTTATTTATCATTCTGAGAAGAAACAGGAGACAGTTGCCTAAGCATGCAAAGAAAAGGTGAATTCATAGGGGAGAGAAAGACTTTCCTACTTTCAGAACAAGTAGCAGACACCATTGGGTGTTGTTAGATTTGATGGGAGGGCAGACTGGGGAAAAAAAGACTCAGGGAGAAAAATCTCTCATGGACCCCTAAGTGGGATGGGAAGGGTCAACATCCTGCTGATCTGGCCTCCCTCTTTCATCCCTTCTTGGTGCAAAGGAAGGAAGGAAAGACTAAGCTTAAGACAGCCATGTTAACATTGCAATATTGTTAATATTGAATAGCCTGTAGGATTCCCGGGAAGGATCCAGGCAGTGCCTTTCTTAAGCTGAATGAGAGGGGGTCATCTTAAGGCAGTCATTGACATCTGTCACCCGAAGATGGTGAAATAACATCTAGGATGTGGCATGATGATCTTCAACCCCCAGGTATCAGGATGGGATAGGGAGGTGCTGTATGTTCTTTCCAACATGTTCTTCTGTTATTTCTTTGAAGCCCAACCTCTGCTGCCTTCCCCCAATTTTCCAGCTCCAGGAAGGCCGAGAAGACGTGTGTGCTCAAATCCCCTCAAAAGCAGCAGCCCTGAAGCTATTCCCGGAGCTTTGGGGATGTCACTCGCTATTGACGGGCTTCATGTTCTGCAAGAATATTGACAAACAGGGCACAATCATCTGCAGAAAACAGCATCAATGGGGACGGCTTCAAAAAAGGCGAATCCTCTCACATTCGAGTTTTCTTTGTGTGGAAGGCAGCCTGCCTGCTCCTCTGAACCCATTAACGTTGACCCATAAATCAAAACCGATCATTGTTCCTTCTCGTCCTAAAGAATAGCAAGATCTAAAACAGGCTGTTCGCATTGTTTGGTTTTGGGTTTCTTTGCCATCAGTAGAAACCACATTAATAGAACCGCGTTCTTTGAAGCTCCTTCTCTTGGCTGGGATTTTGGAGAGGCTTACTCCCAAGTGAAAGAGTTTGGGGTTAGCTGCATTACCATTCTGGGGCCTCACAGCTTTGTCCGACTTCTCCAGGCCTCTTTTTAAGCCACTCTTGTGAGAGGAGTAGTGAGAATGCACATTAATTGCAACTAATGCTTCTGAGGCTCTTGCAAACCACCAGCCACAATGTACAATTGTCGCCGGGAAAAAGGAAATGAAGCCAGCAGGCAATATAGTGATTAGACCTAAGGCTGCAAAAAAACGTGCACATTAAGGCACCTGCTAGGGACGTTTGCCAGACATTTGTTGCTGAACAGGGACAAAGGATTTGGGAAAGAAGATGCCTTGTCAACATGGATGCCTCCTTTCAGACTGTACTAAGACGTCATCAGATTTATGTACTAAAGCTGGCAGTTCTCTTAAGCAGAAGCTAGAGCAACCTTGACATTAACAGAATGGGATCCTTCCATTTATTTCCTTACAACCTAGCAAAAGACACCCAAGAGATAAAAAGATCAGCAGCTCAAGGATTTAAAGGATAGAGGGGATTAATAGGGTGAAAGCATCTTTGGGTCAGTTGCCAGAAGGTACTTCAACTTCAGTCTTCCATAAGGTTTGGTCAAGGTGATGCCACTATGTCCAAAAACTCCTCCCTGGGTGACCCCTGGCCTCCGTTCTCTGAACTGAAGAAGCTTCTTGGATGAGAAACAAAACATTTTCAAGCAAAAAATAACGTCCGGTTGCCTTTTGAAAAAGCACCTTTGGTCCAATTCAAATAATAAACAATTAATCCAATAAAGTCCCATGGCTTTAGTAGAGCCACTCAGTAGGATGGAGGCTGCAGATGCAGGCAGGTACTGAGTGAAGGTACAGCTTCTGAGACCAGCCTCTTTAGGGGGAAACTGGCTAGCCACATTGGCATGAATCGGTGACCCCTCATCCATGCAAACCTTTCCCCTTCTCCACTGCATGCAGCCAGGCTGAAGAGCCGGCAGCTGAAGCAATGGGTAGACTAGCTGACCTCAGGCTAACGGAGGAGCACTCCAGCTCAGGTGAGCCCTCTTTCATGCCACGATCCCGGGTAACGTTCCTTTATTCGGCCCTTTCACAACCTGGTTAAACACTGCAAACTGAGAGGGCATGGAAAAAGGCTTGATTAATTCAGCCCTAATAAGGACTCTAATGCCAGGAAAACCATGGCATTAATATTTAACAGATCACTATTAGTGAGTCTTGCTTATTCATTCAGCAGCAACTAAAACTTTCTTTCTATTGCATTTCTGATGTTAATTCAAAGAACTGGATCTTTTTCAAGATATCTATGGACTCTCCTGCTAACTCATCAATGGTTTGTCCCAAAGAAAATCTCATCTGATTTACATCGCCCTCCATTAACTCTCTGAGGACTGAGAGAGGGCACAAAGGAAACTGGCATGGATTCTTCTAGTGCATTTGGGTGTATCTTATGCTTTCTATTCATGCTACATTGGTGAAAATGGGGCAGTTCCATGCTGGCATGGCTTCCCTCCTGCCCACAATTCAAGCTCATTAACATACTCCAAGCTGAATTGAAACTTAATGGTGAAAAACTAGAAGACACATCCATAAAGAAAGCTAATATGATTTTAAACCCTACTTGGAAGGTCCTCTTTTATCTCAGCAGATTTTGCTACAGCTAAATAAAGCAAACCAAAAAAATTTAAGCATCCTATCCTACAAATCACTGAATGTCAGACCACTACAATGATGTAGTTAATTTAGAAAAGTAAACCCAGACTGTAGCTCATCCCTTAATGGTAGAATTGAAATATTGGACTGAGAGCAAGCGAGCTTCTGGGTCAGTGGCTGGAACTGGAACCAAATGTGGATCACAGCCTTCCGCTCTCCAAACATTGCTAGTGTCCAACCCCCCCCCCCAGTTTTTATCTAGTTAAAAGCTTTGCATGGCTGCCCATCTTAGAGAACCACTCTGGCAGCTGGCGGCAGCCCAGCCAGTGGGGAGGAACCTGTCCTGCCAAGGTTAAGCTCAGATGTCCAGGGTCTGAAGAGGCTCTGCCAAAATACGTTGCCTCCTCCCAACCAAAGCACTGATGCCTCTTCCTGGGCAGCCAGCATCCCGAGAACTTGTGGACCTTCTGGGTGGTTTGTGCATGACTACAGGCAGCATGCATCCTCCTTCTCTGAAGTGAGATGTTTATGATTTGCTTTGCTTTCTGGCATTCACTGTAAGATCCAGAATGAAAAGGCGGTTTGTTTGCCCAAATGCTCATGAGAAGGGCTGTTGACGAAAAGGCCCTGGTAATTCCTTGCAAAATGAATGATGGCTCTCAGTCTGTGGCTTAGAGGGCCCCCACTCTGCTCTTTTGAACATGTCAGGGATGCAGAACTGGGGGGATTTTCCTTTATCTGTGCAGGAGGGCTGTGGATAGGCAGCTCTCCTTCTGCAAAACAAGGACTGGAGTGGGCTCTCTCTGCTTACCGGCAAGGACCTCCAGACTGAAAAAAGATGGCAGCATCTGTGACCTGTTGACCACAGTAATTTTGGCCCATTGTACATGTGCTATCCAGCAGAGGCAGCACTTATTCTCTCCCTCCACTGTGAGCTAAGTAGGCATAATGAGAAGGTGATGGCACTGCTTTGTTTATCAAGGAGCTCCATCTAGCAAAAGAGCCGCTGGGTCTGAGACTAACCGGGGAGTTCTAAAGCGACCTGGCCAGGCTATCGCATGCCATTAAGCAAAGTAGAAACAGTTTCATCTTGGAGTTTGACCATCAAGATTCTCTGGAGGACTGTCTGGGCTTTGCTGGCCTTTCTTTTATGAGGCTTAATTAACTCTTCTTCTCAAAGAATACAAAAAGACACATAGCAAAGTGTAAAATGCAGAGCAGCTCTGCCAAAGAGGCTCACTCCAATTTTGCTGCAGCGGAGAGACTTTAAAGGAGGGAGGAGAGAGGACCAGACAGGCAGCTCCTTAGAAGAAGCTCTAGCAAAAAGAACAGCTGGATCTGGATCCCCAGAGTCAAGCAACCAAGATCCACTCAGCTAAGGGGCTTCCTTGTTGGCATCATGAGAACAGAGCAGCCAGGGATGAAAATGCAGGGGTTCAGGAAGGGAGGGGTGGCCAAGTCCCAACAGGCCCCCTAGAAGAAACAGCCGTCATCCTCATCCAGGCAGATGTGAGCGTGGGTGGCGTTGGCTGGGAGCCAGGAGATGGCGTTCCACCACCCTTCTCGTAGGAAGCCCACCAGCAGGTGCAGCTCCTTCAGCTTTGCTAAAGGAAGAAAAACTGACCAGGCCCTGCCAGGCAAGGAGTTTTGCACTTCAAGGCGGAAGGGCTGCCTCTCCTTAAGTGTGTTTTTAATTAACACAAAAATGTGTCATCATAAAAACTTAGCTCTGAACTGTGGCTCTCAGTTACCCGAAACCCAGATTTATGGTCTTGATGTGAAGTGGTTAGGAAAGACATTTAAAAACAATTAGGCTCTTGGAGAGACTGACTCAAGCAGCTCCGACGGCACTCATTATGCTGAAGAATGGAAAAATAAGGCCATTAGGCTCACCAGATAACTAGGCTATTTGTACTTTTTTGGGGGAAATGATTAGTTTCTTTTAATAAAGCTTTCTGCCAGCAGTGAGAGGGTGGGGACATGCTCATCGCCACACCATCTTGCACACAGGGTGTACACAAAGCCACTGAGGCAGGGTCCCATGTGACCCATCAAATCCAATTTTAATGTTTCATGATGCTATCAAAATGAATAAAAGGCAATTACTGCTTTCCTTCAGCACAGCGTCAGATGCCGCTGCCTGTTAAGGAATCAGCGGGAGGAGAAGGCTAGAGGGAGGGGGGGGAGGGAACGGGATTAAACACATGAACATCTTCAGCCTCACCATCTGCTTTCTCGTGTTTGCGGGCACACAGTCAGAAGAGTCATCATTCATGGGAAAGTGGCTTCTGCAGCGGGTTTTGCATGGGGCCCATTCTGTGGTCCAAGCATGGTGCACATTGCAACACTTGCCAGGGATCTCTGGCTGGTTCTTGAAGAATTCCATTCGCCAAATGAAATCTTGAGCTGCAACAATCTTCCTCCAGAGCCATCCAAACCAACATCAAAGGGGAAGAGATAAGGTTCTGGTGGAATGCAACTGTTACCTTCTGCAAGGTGGACTTAGAGGAGAGAAATGTCCCACTATAATTTTACTCGACCCTAGAAAGGGATTCTGCAAGGCAGAGGTGGAAGGAAGCTGACAGAAAAGAGTTGGAAAAGGTAAATTCTTCTTTTGGATGTATATAGAGAGCAGAGTTTCTCAAGCTTGACCACTGCTGGCTGGGGAATTCTGGGAGTTGAAGTCCACTTGTCTTAAAGTGGCCAAGCTTGAGAAACATTGATATAGAGAGAAGCACAGATGTGATAAATATGAAAAGGGCCTAGTGTGTTGTAGAACAGGGGTCTCCAACCCTGGCAACATTTGTGGATGTCAGCTCCCAGAATTCCCCAGGCAGCTGAGTCCACAAGTCTTAAAGTTGCCACGGTTGGAGACCCTTGTTGTAGAGAAGCCAAACATCTAAAAGATACCGGTTCTTGCTTGCGTGGTTGATTCACCCCTGTTCTAGAAGAAGTAGGCCTCTCTGAGTGGGCTCTGTCTTCTTCCAGGCTGTTGATTGATCAACACAATTTCCATCAGAAGCAGGGAGATGGAGTGGAAGATCTCTCATGGCTGCATTGCTGATTTGCTGGGGTCTGGCATGGGTTGGCGATGGCGCAGTTGAACCCAAAGCATCTCAGCATGTCTAAGAGTCAAAGACTTGTGTCCAGGAAGAGAATGATGCAAGGCACTCAGAAGGAGAGCGGAGTTATCCTGGGACCCCTGGGAAAAAGCTGAGTCAGCTGCATGCAACCACAGAGAAAACAGACTGCGATAAAAGGTGAATTTCACTTGTGAGTCATTCCCCCAATCTGGAATCTTCAAGAAGCAGACCTTCTAAGCATGAGCCAATAGCAAAGGAAGGAGACTCTGAAGCAGTTTGAACAGAAAGGAAAAAAGGAGCAGAACAGATATGAAAGCAGAGGTTGTGGGTGAGATAAGCCTAAACCTACTGAAGGAGGATGGTGGCTGGAGGGGACAGGAGGGGCAGCTGAGAGAGATGTTGAAGGCTGGTAAAAAAACAACAACAACCCTCCACTAAATGTTGCAGTTGTAGATTAATCATAACCACACAGTTACATACTAGTCATTAGACAATTACACAAACAGAAAAGAACAATAAACCATTATAGCTGGAAGCAGCGACAAAGGCCAATGGTTCTGATGGCAGTCCTGCCCAAAATGTCCCTGCAAAACATGTATACTATCTTGGTAACCCACCCTGTCAAAGTCTATGGAAACTCCCATCAAGCAATTCCATCAGTGCTTGTGAAACTCATCCTGATCTAGTTTTTAGGGTGCAATTCTTGGCTGGGGGCTAATTTCACAAGCTTGACCTAGCTCTAGAAGACCTCCAAGGTCCCTTCCAACTCTGTTATTCTGTTATCCTTCTATGACTAGGAAGTTGACGGTTATGTAAACCAATTTCTGGATATACCATCTGGATGGGGCCATCATAGGAGAGCCAGCAATCCTATTCCACTCTTGCTCCCCAGTGCTCTTCTGCTCCAGGCATGGAAGTGCGCCTGGAATTTGTGCCTTTGATGGCTAAAAGTGACCGGTTCCTGCTCCAGGGATCGCAGCCAAAACAGTTGGAACCACTTCAGCAGCAATCACCTTCCCTCGCTCTATCTGCTCTCCATTGCGTGGAAGTAAATATTTCGGTAGGGAAAAATTACTTTGTAAATTGCAAAAGTAAATCCATGTGGAATGAACCAATAAATAGGAATTGTAGCACCCTGGGACCTGATTAGGATCCAAATCCATCCCAACAAAAAAGTTTGTGTAATGAAGAAAATTAAGAACTCCCTGTTAATTTTGGATTAAATGTCAGCTGGTGAAATTTGCGGATGAAGGCCACAGTAGAGATAGGAAGAGGAGAAGGAAAAGAAATCACATCACTGCAAAACATGCAGCAGACAGAAACTTGGGGGTGGCATCACTGTGAATGTGCATGTGTGTGTGTGTTTGTGTGAAAGTAGAGAGATACATGGAATGTTTAAGTGAAAACAACCACAGTCACCCCTGCTCCATCCCCCTTCTCACCAGGGCTGCCTTTGGTCATGCGTGGAGATTAGTCAGTTTCAATCTGCAATTTTTTCTCCTCTAAAGCTGCCGTTCCAATTAAACAGATGTTTTAAAAGGGCGATTACTTCCAAATACGAACAGGGAACAAAATATCTGTGGACAGGGGGAGACTTCTTAGAGCAGGCATTTTCCTTCTTGTATAAAAGCGGACTTCTTCTGCCATGGAACACAGTCTCACACACACATACACACACAAACTCCTCTATCCTGCAAAATTAAGCTTTAACAAATGTGCAAATTGCAAGGACATTTAACAAATTAATTAAAACTCTCTCATTTGGTAGACAAAGAATTGCAAGAATGTTCCACTTGCCAAGAGCTGGGTACTGGGTGCTCCAGCCTGCAGGGCCCCCTTTCAAATACCATTGAGTGGCATCCCCCCCCATCGCCCACCACCCACCCCTGGTGCCTTTCAGGGTCTTCCTTCCCCACAAAGGGGCCCTGGCATTGGTCTGCCCCTCCCACAGGGCTACACATTGCCCTATTGGTGTCACAGGAAGCAGCGAACGAGTTCAACGTCTCATTTATTTTCACGATGAGAAAGTAATTCCCCTTTTGAATGATGGTCCTGAACCAACCGTTCAGAAAGCAAGAATTTACTGAAGCTGCCAGAGAACAGCAAGTGCGGCTCAAGTCTTTCTCCTCCCCCTCCTGTTAGCCTGAAGTGAAAAGCCATTAAATATGATTAAGGTTAAGAGATTGCTAAAATTACGAACAGCCGCCATTCAATTATTTTGCTCTATAAAATGCAACACAAATTGGTGTTATTCCTCCGAAATGTGTTTTTAGGAAAATAACGTAACCCAACTAATGTGGTTCATGAAGCAGATCCTGCTTCAGAGGAAGAAAGGGAAAACCTTCTGAATTTAATTTGCAAGTTCAGGAGTTAAGTGTCATTGGGGGGTCCTCCCTGAATGGGGAGGGGGAAGGAGGGGACGTAGCCCACCATCACCTTGCTGAAGGTTCTGTAAAGTTATCTGGAGCTTTGTGAATCTATCAGTTTTATTATCCATTTAAGAAAAAAATGCTTTGGAGGGCTGCTGCGTTTTTAGTGGAGGATAAATCACTGGGAGTTTTGTTATTGTTTTCCATCCTGACCACAGCTGTGGTAGAAAAGGATTTATGGGCCCATGGCGGGTCGAAAGAAAACCAAACACGGGGAGCTGATGAAGAAAATAGGGGCAGAGGGTTGGGGGAAGCCGATGCCAAACACAGCCCCTTTCAGAGCAGGTGAAGCAGGCCTGGCGCATGGGTGAGCATGTCTCCGCTTATGTTTAATGTGCTGTGGGAGGCTTCGTTGTGCACGCAGCAAGCCTTGCTGAGCTGAATTGCGTTTTCTGACAGTTTTGCTCGGAAAGCTACACGGCTAGGAAATTCAGGGGGAAAAATAATCTCAGTATGGATTTACTAGTGTCATGAGACGTGCGGTTATTATGGTTAATAAAATATGAAGGATTGCATTATTCTACAGAAAACAGTAAAAGCTCTCTCTCCCATGATGGGCTTCGGAGTTGCTTCTGTGAGCAAACAATTGGAGAGTTAAAGCCCCGAGTAACTCAAGGGAAGGGATCAATCAGCGAGAACAGACAGGCGCAATGGAAGCCATTGCTGGAGGGTGGAGAGGGGGGGGGGCGTGGCAGAGAGGCAAAAAGGCCAGTGAGTGGAAATTCACACATACATGGGTCATATTTGGGCTTGCAGATGCCCAGGAGGGCATTTCCTGAACCCACTTTTGGAAAGAACCTGCTGTACTAATAATCAAGGCTAATTCTAAATTCAGACCCTATTTATTTATTTATTTATTTGTTTGTTTGTTTGTTTATTTAGCATATGGCAACTCAAACCCTAAGAACACAAGGAGACCTTCTTTTGTAGCATTCTTTTGCAATGTTCCTGCCAAGGGTCTCCCCCTTCCCTTCTGCCCCACTTTTCTAGGCTGTTGACATTCAATATGGTGCAGATATTGAGTGACCTGGGTGGATGGGAGGGAAGCTGCCTTGGTTTGTTCTGGCATATATCCCTCACTTTGCTAATTGAGGAAGGAATCCTGGGGCTGAATTGAGATACCTAATCCTCCATTCTAGTCCATCAGCCCTATAAGGTGGACCAGGCAGAAAACATGATCAGATGAGCCAAATCTACTTTATTGTACGGCTGCTTTAACAGAATCTTGCAAGTCTGAAAGTCCAAATCTCCCAGTGCTTCCTTTACACTGTGAGGAATTAGGGAGGGTCCCTTCTGAGCCCCTCGCCCTGTCCACTATCCAGCTGTGGCTAATGCTGTCTCTTATCTGACCATTCCCTTGACAGCCTCCCTTGCCCAGTCTTCCCCAGGTCATCCGCGCATACCCTTACACCAACACACCCAGTCCAAGTCTCCTGGAGAGCCCACAGCCAGGACTAGAGTGACGATAATCTGTTTGTGCCACTCATATCTGAAACTTTAGCATCATCTGGTAACTCTCAGTCAAGAAACTGGCTCTAAACATCAGCAATACATGCCTTTCATGCTCTCCTGAAGGGTGCAGTTTTTGTACTGTAGTTCTGAATGAGATGAATGTTTTCTCATTTGTAAATAAGCAATAATATTCAATGAGATAAATGCATACCACACAATATACACACACAAGGAACATGAACTAGCTCAATAACTGTGAGATAGAAGATACCAAATTAAAAGCAAAGCTTACATTAAAAAAGGTGTACAAGCTGCCCAACTTGATACATTATGTTACATGAAGAGTAAAAGGGAGAGTTAAAATTAGGGCCATGCTAAATAGATTTTTGCATCGAACTGACAGCTCCGAATTTGCAATGCTGACATTACAACTTAGCTATCTCGGAAAGAGTGAGTAGAAAAATCAACAGAAAGAAGAAAAGTTGAAAGTCCCACCCATATATGGTAGGTAACATATATATAATCCCTCTAGCTGTAGAACAGGGAGAAGGAGGGGGAGGAGGAGGAGGAGGAAGAAGAGGAGGAAGAAGATCTATTTGACTGTCTAACTCCTATGAGCCAGGTCTCTCCACATCTTCTGATCTTGCACTGCTTCTTTGAGTTCTTCTGTGCTCTGGCTGGCATCAGCCTTGAGGGTATCTGGTCATCCTGTTCTTTGGCAGCCTGGTTTCCTTTTACCGCTAACTCTTCCAAGCAGAATTGCTTTCTCCAGTGAATTCCCCCTCATGAATTGAATCAAGGTAGGATCCCTATCAAAGAGGAGGAAAGACAAGTCAATGAGTTGTGTTGATTCTGGCTTATGATGGAGTTTGGAATCCAGCCAAGGGATAGGGTAGGCTCCAGGAAACCTTCCACTCCCTCCAGTTATTCCGGCCTCTGGGGCCATAAGGATCACTTGGGTTGGCTGCAGTCAACCAACACAGCCATCGGTTCTCCTGGGGAAACTCAGCTTCCCTTTTCTGGCATGTATGGAGATTTTTCAAAACCAGAAAAAAAGTTCAAGATTCGGGTTAAGCTGCCACACTGGGGGTGGAAGGACAGCCAAGAAGTGCCAATGTTGTGCCTTTAAAAACCCTTCCCAGGAAATAATAATATTTTTAAAAACTTACCGCAGAAAGAAACTGTCATGTCCGCAAATCTAGCTAGCTGATGCCNTTTTCTGGCATGTATGGAGATTTTTCAAAACCAGAAAAAAAGTTCAAGATTCGGGTTAAGCTGCCACACTGGGGGTGGAAGGACAGCCAAGAAGTGCCAATGTTGTGCCTTTAAAAACCCTTCCCAGGAAATAATAATATTTTTAAAAACTTACCGCAGAAAGAAACTGTCATGTCCGCAAATCTAGCTAGCTGATGCCCTGGGCCGGCCCGCCTCCCCCATTTATCCTGGGGCACCGGCAGGCTTAGGCAAAAGCCATTACCACAGGATTAGAGTTCAGTTTGATTCTCATCAAAAACTCTGGTCACTGTGTATTTGCTTAACACCAGACCTTTCAGGCCCCATCAAATATAACAAGCCTTGACAGATTTGGGATTAAACACAAATGCCAGACAAATCCACACTTTCTTGAAGGAAGGCTCCGGTGAATAGGCTGGGATTTTGAAAAAGGGGAAAGTGAGAACAAAAGAGCTAAAATTAGCTCCCTTGCATACATTGGGGGTTTTGTCGCCTCCAAGCCAAACCCAGACCAAATCTTATTGCAAAAAGCTGCAAATATGTGGACTTAATGTCCTCCCCCTAGTGTTAAGCCATGTAGGCACCGGCTCCCTTCTTCCCCCATCTCCCTTGCTAATGATCAGCCCTCCGTTCAGCAAAGGTGCTTCTGAAGCAGCAGCGGGAGAAGGTGAGATCCTGATCTTGACATCCCCCCCCCAAAGGAAAGATGGAGCCTCAGCTTGGTGAAGAGGCCATTGGGAAGGGGTGGCTGAAATAAAGTTTGAGTTAAAGCTGTGTTTCCCGGGAAGAGACTGGGGGTGAGGGGGCCAAGCTTTGGGTGCCTTCTGTGAAACCATGCTTCCTGATGCAGCCCAGGGGGTTCCCTTTTCCAAAGCAGTCTGAAATGACATCCCCCTTCCTGACATACATCTGACACCGACCTTGTTGCCTTCGGAAAGGCAGTGAAAGCTTGGCTTTTCCCTGGAGCATCAGGGCTGGGGTGACTGGCGTTCCCATCCAAAGGGAAATATGAATGTGAATCCCATTGGGCGTATGGAGTTTAATAGAAATGGTTTGCCCTGTTCTGTTTTGGGGGGAGGGTTATTGTCTGCCTCCCCAGAGTTGCAATGTTTGAGGTGGGCAACCATCTACATTCTTTACAGAAATGAATAAA
>NW_015386487.1:529669-544569 GCF_001527695.2 Protobothrops mucrosquamatus
AAAGGTTGGCTAATTGATAGGCTTTGTGGATGAACTTGGAAAAGGCCATTAATCAGGCAACTGGCTGGTTTGGCAGGCTAGCATGCAGTCCCCCCTGTATGGCTCATCCAGTTCGATTATGGGGGAAATTCACAGAGTCTGACAATTGGACAAGTTGGATTTCAGAATATTCTACATTGTAGCAGTCTCATGCAGTGGTGAAAAACCAAATCCTTCTGATGTGCTCAAGAGCCCATGGATTGGATGACCAATTGCCCGGGAGCACAAATGAGAAAGGTGATGATTCTTCTGCTCTCGATGAAGCTCTGGAGGCAGCTGGTTGACCTCAATGGGAGCCTGAGTGCCGGACAGGAGGAGTCTGTCAAAGCAGAGAAAGCAGCAGTGGAGGTTTCAGCGCCTACTTTGCCAGACAGAGGAAGAAAGACCACGAGGGGAAGAGTTCCCTGCCCATTCCCATCTTTTTGAGGCATGGTGAGATAAATATGCACACATTTTCCTCTATGTTGGGGACTACAAGAAAGATGCTTGAGGATCTTTCCTTGTGGAACAAAGAGAGAGATGTGATTTCCCATGAGCTTCTGGTAGGGTGGAAGTTCCAGGCGGTCTTGAACCTCTCTAAGGCAGCTTCAATTCTTCAGCTTCTGCTTGATCAGAACTCGGTTGCTAGGTGACAGAAGCCCCTCAAAAGACAGAATTCTAAAATGTATTTGAAGGAAATCTCACCCATACTGACTTTGGTGCTTCAGTGGGGATTGGAGATGTTTAACTCCCCCACCGTTTAAGTCACACTTTAAACAGGTGCAGAGGAAAACAACCATCCAGAGAATTTCACTCATTGGATGGATCTAAAATATAACAAACAGCAATAATACTAATAATAATCCCTCCTCTAATCAGCTTGAATGTCACCTACTGCCAAAGATCAAGGTAGCCTCTTCCCGCATCATCCAGGTCGTATGTCCCATACAGTCCTTCCACCAGACCTGTTTTGTTGGAGTCTGTGATGCTCTCTGAGTCTGGTTGTTTGCTTGCAGATGTTTAATTACTCATCACTGCTAGTGGCTGTGAAGTTTGCTCCCTGTTTATATACAGTAGTTTGCCCTTGCAGTGTTGGTGGGGTGTGTTTTTCATCTTGATTTCTTGATTAGGGTATTTTTTTTCTTTGCTTGATTGTTTATCTGGTGTTAATCCCTGCTTATCTGGAGGTTGGCTGAGGGAGAGGATGTGTTCTGGTCTTTTTCTTTCTTTCCTGGCCTTTTTATTGTCTCTTTTGAATGGTATGAAAATGTGATTGATCTCTGTGTGTCTGTTGATGGCTGATTTTGGATTTTGCTTGGTCTAAGATGTTCACAGTTTCCCAGATTAAATTATGGTTGAGTTAGTTAATCATATTGTATGATTAAGGAGTTCTCATAGTGTCTTCCGTCTGGATGCTTTCTGCCTGTCTGTCCTACATAGTGGCATAGTCCTCACACTGTATGTTGTAGATTAGTGGCTCCCAAACTTTTGGGCACCAGTTCCGTAGAGGGCGGGTTTTCCACAGACCGGGGGGGGGGGGAAACGTGCACAAATGGGGCTTCACTTGCTTGTGCAGCCTGGTTCCTAGTAAGCCATAGACTGGTGCAGCCCACAGATTGGGGACCTCTGTTGTAGATGACTTTTTTTTCTTGAGCTACTGGGTTTTTTGGTTTACTTAAGATGTTTTGGAGGGCTTTAGTTGGTTTGTGACTAGGGTAATGCCCTGTGGTTTTTGGTTATTTCTGAGATGTTTTTGATATATGGCACTGTTATCCTTTTCATATCTTTTCATATCTTTTTTTTGCTAGAAGCTCTCCAAAAGAAGAATACCTGGAAAGATGATAAAGCATGTTGTTTGTAACAAAACAACCCAGCAGCAGTTGGTGTGGAAGTTATTGGGGACTGCTGCTGGAAGTCATCCAAAATTATTGGTTGAGAGGCAGGAGTTTGCAGGGCTGAGGATAGCACACACAGGTGGGGGGGGGGCTCAGAGAGTTCCTTCCCACTGTCTTCAGTTGCATTATCAGGTGTGTGTGTATATGTGTGTGTATGTGTGTGTGTGTGTGTGTGTGTGTCCCATGAATTACATGGTGTCGATGGAAAACCTGATGATATTGTGGCTTGACACACATCTGGAAGCCTCCAGGGTGGACAGGGCGAATGAGTGCCAGATTGGCTCCTGCAAAGACCTCACTGGAGACTATTTCAGCAGCCTTGAAGACTCTCGTTCTGCCAGAGGAATTGGGTGTTTCGGTTCTACCTGCTCCACCTCTGTTTGAATGAACCAGGTGTTGGCTTAATGTCCTGTGTTGAAACCACCAAAGCAGAGGGTGGATCCAGCATTGGGGAAAACTGCAGCCACACAGGTGCCCCACATTAATACAAGAAAGGAAGCTGCCCAGAAAGTTGATTATTTAGGTATTTGTTTATTAACAGAGGAGCAGCTTTTCAAAACAAATATCTCTTGAAAACAATTCTTTGAAAAATCTACCCTTGAAGGAAGTTCTTTTGATCTACCCAGGAGGACTGTGGCTTGAGAGAAAAAGTATCAAGAACAGCAAGTGAGGGGGCTGTTCAATTTTTGCTCCTTTGCCAAAATTATCTGCTACCAGCCCTTGTATTTTAGGAAGCTGGAAGCACTGGTGATGTTCAAAATGCCCCTTTTATCATTAGAGTGTGAAAAACCACATGGGAAATATCATTTTACAAGTTATTTTTCCATCCCTTCTAACAGGGGTTGGGCACAGAAGCCTGCTATTCAATATCAATTCAATCAACTTTTTAAAAAATCATCAGTTCTACCACTCTTTTTCATTACTCATGCAAGTGTGTTTCACTCACTGCAGGGTGGGCTATGTAGTCCTAGTTTGTCCCACTTCTGCACTGCAAGAGGAATATGTCAAAGTGAAGCTTTTTTTTACAAAGGTATGTGAAGTATTTATACTCATTTATCGATATAGATGGTTTTTTAAATTTTTTGTTGATGTTCCGTTTAGTTTAGTTTATTACTATCAACCTTTTATTCACCATGGACCCCTTTTCAATAACTTTTGTGGCCACAGACCATGGCCACAAACACCCAAGACTTAACTCAATATTTAAATCATAACATTTCCTCAAGCCTTCATGGACCCCCTGTGATGACACTGCCCCCCCGGGGGTCCACAGACCACAGGTAGAGAACCACTGCTATAAACCATTTCTTTTCTTTTTCACTTACCACAACTGTTTAATAAAGACACTTTCCCTCTAGTTTAACAAATAATCTTTTTTTAAAACAGAAAGTTTAAAATGTTGCACATAAGCCAGTTGAGTCCCAGGTTATTCTCTTGAGACAAACAGAAGAAGCTCAGCATACAAAGGGTTAAATGATGGCAGGTACAGAAAATAAATATACCATGCTATAGGAGGCTCATTGCCAAGACAAGAAAAACAAATGCAGCTTATTCTGAATGGATGGTGGATGGATGAACACGTTTCCAGAATCAATAGAAAATGACCTATTTTGTTAAATGAGTCCCAGTCGTATTCAGGGGGGAATATTGGGTAGGGGGAGACGGCAAGTTAATACAGGCTTCAAGTTAAATTCCTCTTTTTAGAAAACTACATGGGAATCCCCATTTTCGTTTGCCCTTTTGATAATGGGCTTGGGGCATTGGAAAACATTCTGCCTGTGCTCAGTCATGGAGAAGGGCTTTGTGGTGCTGCAGGGCCAAAAAAATGAGGCTGCAGGGAAGAAACTTTGCACTCAAAGCTTCTACATTGTCTTCTCTGTTTTGTTTTTTTCTCTAGCTCAGCTAAACTAAACTACTGTTTACTCACTGGCAAGCTGGAGAAAGGGGGGTGAGGTGGACCTGAGTCAGGCAGAATCCTGCAGAAGGGAGAGCTGAGGGCTCCCAACCATCAGACGTCTGAAGCGCTGGGCCATTTCCATGAGCTCATCAAACTGGTCACATGTCAGCTCTCCTGTGTAGACCAGACCAAGAAATCAACCCCAGAGGAAGACTAAAACTACTTTTGTGGGCTAGAACAACAGAATCTTGCAAGCCTAGTTGTCCTGGACCTCATCCCCCGTGGAGTCCTTGGTGCTCTCTGAGTTTGGTGATTTGCATGCAGATGTTTTGTTACCAAACTGGATAACATCATCAGTGCTAGAAGGGACTGTGTATAAATAGAGAATAAACCCCTTCTAGCACTGATGATGGTTGATCAAAGCTGTGTACAATATATTCTATTCTCACCTCTGCAACAGGGTTAAAGTTTGTTGGGCTAAAGAGAGCAACTGACCCCAAGTCACTCAGTGAGATTCCAAGGGTTGACTTGAACCCAGGTTCCCCCATCTTAGCTCAATTCGTTAACCACTGCAGCAATCTTGCACTGGGCTCACGACTCCCATCGCTGCTGGATAGGAAATCTGTCTCGTCTTCCATAAGAAATTCCTCGGATGCCCAGCGTGACATTTTCTATAACACTTCCCTAAAAGCACCCTCAATGCCATCCAGCATGCCATGCAGAATATATGCCATGCTCTAGCTCTGGTGATCCCAGCACTTGGCCGTTCCTTCTGGCTGTCCTATCCCTCGCCTTGGTCTACGCACCTGAGAAAGGGAAGGAAGGGCGCACGAGGGGGGGGGGGAAATGTTGCAGGACCACACAAATAGACTCAAGGTTGACTCAGCCTTCCATCCTTCCAAGGCTGGTAAAATGAGGACCCAGATTGTTGGGGCAAAATGCTCACTCTGTGAACTGCTTAGGGAGGGCTGTGAAGCACTGTGAAGTGGTATATAAGTCTAAGTGCTATTGCTATACAGGCATCCCTGTCTAGAATGTTTCTCTTCATTTCCCTGGGGGAAAATGCAGAGAATGGGGAAAGGAGAGATCCATCACTTTTAACTAAGTAGTTGAATGCAGCCCCAACACACACACACACACACACACACACACACACACACACACACACAAAGTCACCTCTCTTGAGAAAGCAGGTGCCTCCAACTCAGTGGATGCTTTGGGCTTAATATTTAAGAGCGAAGGGGAAGAAGATACGGAGTCAGCTCAAACTGCATCGTTAATCGGGCACCTTTTATTTTTCTGTTCTTCTTGTTCCTTCAGCTGGGAGGGAAGGGAGACACCAGGCTAGGCAGAAAGATTAAAGAGAGGGGCAGATAATGAACTGAGGCAGCCATAGTGAAGCTGGAAGGGGAGGTGGCTGGTGGAGCTGACCTTTGGAAAATGTGGGAAGAGAGTCTTGGGGGAAAGGGATGATGTTTAATTCAATGCTCTGCTTTTAAATACCAGCACACCCGCTGGGGAATGGCTGGTATTTTTATAACATTTTCCCATTCCCAAGCCCACCTTTCATCCTGAAGGCTCTCCAAAGGCTCGTCAAAGGCTCGTCAGTTTCTCCTCAAGTGTCTCCCCAGCCTCCTTGCCCTTGCACCTGTGTCAGGTTGGAGGGCCCAAGTGAAAGGGGCACAGAGTGGAGTCAACCCTCAAACCCAGGCTGTGAGGCTGACCTACATCCGTGCGGGAGAAGGGTCCTATGGAAGAGCAGCTGGCCAAACCCTTGGGAAGACCTTCTGGACAGGGTAAACAAAGTTGGACTTTCCTGAGTTGACAGAGCAATTCCTCAAATCTGGTTGCCCTTCCTTAAGTTCCCATGAGCTCCGCTACCTTAAGCCCGGCTCCAAAGCTCAGTGCTGTTCTTATCACTCTGGCAGCTTAGCCGACCTTTTACAGTAGGCATATTAGTAGCAAACTCATCCCTGTAGGGATTTGAACATCAAGTGGACTCAGCTGCCTACAATCGAGTGATGAGCGAGCTTGTGGATTAAGCTGCTGATCTGTTGGGAATCTGTTATCTTCCTCTTGCTTTCTTCTTCTTTGGTACTTCCTCCTCAGCTCCGTTTATCAGGTTCTCGTTTCCAAAAATAAAAATTAAACTCCCCCTAATGAACTCCATACATATTAATCATCTCCAGCTGAAGGTTAGCTGGAGAAGTGATTGTGGCCAATTCACCCTTTGATTAGACTGACTTTAAAAATAATAATACCAAACACCAAAGTTGAGGGGAGGGGGAGGAGGAACCCAGTCAAAACCCTTTCAGACTCGGAGGGAACTACTGGGCACCTAGTAATTCTTTGACCTCAGTGGGTCTTTCCTTGTAGCTTCAGCCTGCTGGTTTCTGCATACGCATTTTGCCCTACCCTGCAAAAAAAGGAAAGCCAACTGTGAGAAATTGGTCCTCACTTGTGTGTGAGAGAGGGAAAGACTGCAAAAGAAAGGAGATGGCCCATCCCTCTCTCACTTTTCCAGGCAACAGCTGTTTTTCTTGCATGGCTCCGGTGTAACAAATCCTGCCTTTTACCCAACCACCTAATAAGAACGTCTTGGGAAAATGAGAGGCATAATGAATCTCTCCTCCATTGTAAGTCCCCCCTGCAGAAAATGTGAAGCTGTTAAAGAAAGGGAAGGCTCAGAGCCGTCTTCTTGGGCAAATCAGAAGATGCTTTATTTTTAACTCCCTGCCAGACCACAGCTGGTGAGAGAGGTGGCATGTAGAGGGTGGAGATCCCAATAAAGGTTCTCCAAGATTCCTGGTTCTGTCCTGGAAAATATTAACCCGCAGAACCAAAGAGGGGACTGGTGAACATCAGGTCTTGTTCAGCAATGAAGCCATCAAATCACACAGGGACAATTACCTGAGTGTCTGGAAAAAATTCAGTCATCCAGGTCATGGCTGTTCCACACGTGCTTTTTCTCTCCAAATAGCAATTGGGCTTCCTTGATTTTTCTTGAAGTGGTTTCTCTTCTCCTCCCAGAAGCTTCTTCAGTTTTAACTAACTGAACCTTTAACCTTTCCATTCCCCACCAGTTAGTTAGAACTGAAGAAGCTTCTGGGAGGAGAAGTCTTCAGGAAAAAATGAGAAAGTCCAATTGCTGTTTGGAGAAAAAACACCTGTGGGACAATTACTTGAGTTTTTCAAATTGATATGTGCTCCAGAGGCATTCACTGGAGATTATGGATGTACCCGATGTAAGAAAGTCACATTCCAGGTCCAATAAATTGCAGCTTTTCTCCTTCAAAATCCCAATTGACTAGAATCATGCTTAGCATTTAGAAGAAGATGTACCTGTGCAATCTTCTCTTTCTGTCCCCTTCCCATCCTCCTCCTCCACTGTATTGCAACTTCTGAGGTTATCGAGATGCTTGTCAGCTCCCCTGGGAGCTCCTAAGAGCTCTGTGCTTAGACTAAAAAGGTGTGGAATCAACAGAAGCCTTCCATCCCCTTTGCTTACCAAGATGCGAAGGCTTTTCTCGGCATCAACAGGGCACCTGCAGGGAATTCTAAGATTTGTTAACCATCTACACCCAAGCTCCACATTTGGAGAGCAGGAGAAATTTTGCTGTGTCCTGGGACAAAAGACAAGGTGGGGCATCCTCCTCCCCCTTTTCTCTTAAAGGTAGTAGAGTAGCACTGAATCTTTGCTCAATCCTTGCAATGAGGGGGGGTCTCCCAGAGCAGCAGGTCAGGTTAGGGCAGGGGTGTCCAACCTTAGCAACTTTAAGACCTGTGGACTTAAAGCTGGGGAAATCTGGGAATTGAAGTCTTAAAGTTGTCAAGGGTGGACACCCCTGGGTTAGGGAGACTGAGAGGGTCCACTCAGCATTGCCTAGATTGCTCCTTTCTGCCCCCCCTGGAAGCCACACCTGCTGCTTAAGGACAAGATGGTGCAGCTTTTGAAGATCTGAGCATCCAAACAGAAATGCCACTTTCTTCCAGAGTCAAAAACACAAGTTGTGGGAGCCTGATAATCCAGCCATGGGGGAAAGGTCAACAAATGGTGAATAAGTCACTAATAAAAGGCTTGTGGGGGGCAAGCAGTGAGCCCCACAGAGCAAACCCCAGCAAGTCTCCTGTTTGGCTTTTGTGCAAAAGAGCTGGTTGCTATGGAAACTCAGGTAGCATTTTTTTAAAATTGGCAGGTGGTTATTCTCTGCCTTCGTCCCATTTGGCAGTAATTAGCAGTTGAAACAATGGCGGCTCTCCTGGTTGTCCTGGCTTCACCAGGCTCTTTGCTTGAGCTGTACATCATGGCCCCCTCCATGCTCCCCCCCACTGAAGATGGCCTGTGGAAGTGGCAGAAGGCCAGCAGGGCCATCCAGGGCTGGCAAGGAAGCTGCCGGAAAGGTGAAAAGGCTTTAGCCAAAGGGGGCAAGAAGCAAGGAGTTACTTGGGGGTGGTAGGGAGGGTTGGAAAAAGAGGGAGGAAGCAGCCTCTAGCACTCCCTCTAACAATGTTTAACCTGCCCCAGATGCTAAAGATCAGGCAGAACAAGAAAGGGAGCAGAAGAGGTTAGTTGGGGGAGGGAGAATCCTGTTGAGTAGCAAGCCAGGTCCAAGACCGATCCAGGGTGACTGAGGAGGAGAGGAAAGGGGAGGAGAAGAAGGAAGGGGAAAAAAGCATAGAGGAGGAAGGGAGGAAGAATGGAAGCCATCTGGGCCCAGCAGAGAGGTTGATCTTCTCTGTTGGCAGAAAGTCATGAAGCACAAAGGGGCTAGAATTAGAGTAGAAAAGGCATTTTCTGGCACTCATCAAATGTGGAGCCTGTGAAACTGGACTTTTCTCCCATGAGTGAGTTGTCCAGTGGACCAGGAGTGAATGGAAAGCCAAGCAGATGGGACCCCAAGATGCCTTCAGCATGAGAGAGAAAGGAAAGCAGCTCCACAGGGTTCTGTGCAGAGATTGGGGACACCTGCAAGGCAGAGGGAAGAGCTGGTCAGCTCCAAGATGTTCTGGGTTTTAGAACCTTAAAGGTGTCTTGCGTAGGAGTTAGCTCAGTTGGCAAAGCTGGGAAATCAGGCTGTATCATTTGGCGTGGCTGGCACGTTCAGCTCCTTGGGCTATTCAAGATACCCTATTTAAACAAACCAGAATTTATTGGATGAACCTAACCAGAGCCTGGGCTTATTGGACTATCATTTAGAATTTACCAGTTTATCCATGGTTGCAGTATTTAACCATTTCTGGTTGACAAAATGATCAAAGCCCTGGGTAGTCCAACGGGATGCTCCAGTCTTTCCCCCATAAAGTCCCACAGTCATGAGAAGCATCAAATGGAAAGGTCAGAAGAGAACTGGGAGGTCATCTAGTCAGATCCCTGCCCACTGCATTCCTGAATAACCTGATGGATGAGCCTCAGGTGAAACAGAAAGAAAAGGCATGGGCAGCTTTGATGGAATTGACCTGACACAGTTGCAGCTGCAACTGACTAAACCAGTTTTCTCAATCTCATGCATGCATCCAAGTAAAGCTTCTTGAATGTGCTTTGTAAAATATAAAGTCAAGCATCTTGGCCAATGTTCTCTTGTCGTTCCCCAGCAATGGCCGAGACACAAAGTCCAGAGCTGTCTGTATCAGCTTCCTAGGGCTGAACAATAAGGTTTTGTAACCATCATCACACCAGCTTCTCTATTCTGCAAAATTTCTGGGGAGAATAACTCTGTGCCCAAAATGTGGAGTGGCAGGTTTGTACAGCTGGGGACCAGCTTCATTAAAAATAAGTACATCCTGTGGCCCTGGGAATACAGGAAATTAACTGCCATGGAAGTGTGTGCAGGAGAACAAAATCAGAGCTAAATCCAATTCAGACTCGGTGAACTGGGATTTTGTTTCAAAAGCATAACACTTTGGCCAAACCAGCCCTTTACTTCACAGTTATTTTTCTTGTGACATTTCAGTACCACAGTAGCCCCAACAGCTGCAGGCTATTTTTAATGTTTTTATATCAATCAACCATCATTGATACTTTCATCCCAGACTGAGAAGCCCATCACCCCAAGTGGTCTCGTTTGAAAGGGCAAAGCTCTAAGTGCCCATCCATTTACTTTCCTTTCGTTCCAGATCCTGAAGATTAGAAACCAAACATTTATGCAAGAAAACTATGTATACAGACACACACACACACACACACACATTATGGCTGAAAGGCTGGAGATGCCTCCATTGGGACCCCTTAGGGGAATTCTCAGCCTGTAGCTCCACTGGAACATGGCAGAGGTAAGATTGAAGCTGTTTCCCAAAGGTGATTTTTCCCCCCAAAAGGCAACTGGATTTTCTTGTTGTTTTTTCTTTGAAAACATTTTGCTTTTCATCCAAGAAGCTTCTTCTGCTTCTGAAGAAGCTTCTTGGATGAGAAGCAAAAATTCTCAAAGAAAAACCCAAGAAAATCCAGTTGCCTTTTGGAAAAGCACTTTTGGATGACTGAGAATCTCCATGGATGACTGAAGCTGTTCTGCTAAGTTTGGAAAATGAAAACCAGGACAATATTCCTCATTTATTTACTTGGCTCAGCTTCAGATATTCTAGCATTCTTCTGAAATCAGAAAATGTGTGAAACTCAAGTAATGTTCAACACAAAGGAGCTTCCAGTCTGTGTTAGAATCTTATCAAAAGCAGATCAGCTGCCCCAGGAAAGCATTCATTTCTCTTTCTCTTCTTTCTCTTTCTAGTTCCTCTATGACTCCATTGATGTCCTGACAGCTTTCCCCTCCATCCTAAAGCTTGCTTATTTGTGAAGTTGTGCAGCAATAACTCGCAAGGGATAACCCCTGGCATGGACACAGGGACAATGCCCCAGCTAATTCCATACATCTTCAAAGGCAATGGCAGCTTCACAGAAGCAACTACCTTGGAAATGACTTGTGTTTTTGAGCTGAACTGATGACAGCAGCAAAGTTGTTGTGAAGCCAGTTGAAAATGTCAATGTATTAAGGACATTTGCCTGCAACGGCGGCTACTGAATGTTGATGATACATACTTGAGATAATAGTGCACCCTGGAGTATTATGTTCATCAGGTTCAATGATAAGTCAAATTAAAGGGGTGAGCGTGGGAGGGTGAGGAGATGAGAGATAAACCTAGAGCTTCAGGGAATCCTTCCTCCCCTACCACAGATCCCTGGGCACTTGCTAGTGTGGGAAATTGATTGCTTCCCTCAATAGCAGTCCCTGCCCCAGGACTTCCCTCTGTCTGACTGACCCACAATCTGTTCCAGAGGGAAAGAGGGACATAGATGGAGGTGGTCACATGTATATTATATGGGTACATGCTGGCAGTCCCAGTATTCAGGTAACCAGTATTATTGACCCTACGCATATTAGAGGCACTGGCCTACTCAGTTGCTTAGCAACCATTCATCTGGTTTTTGTCAACTCAAGTATCATATTATTTGAAATCAAGTCAGCTGTGATTGTGTGTGAGATGATTGGGAGCCTCTAATAATATCTTCTCTCCTGGAGAAAGGGCTGTGCCAGTTGGTAGGGTGCATCTCTCATGTAATGCCAAAGGGTCCAGAGCCCATCCCTGGTGTCCTCAGTTATCAAAATCTCATTCTGAAAATCCCCAAATCTGCTATCAGTGTGGATGATTCTGAGTTAAGAGACCAAGGTTTCATTTCTTGTCTTTGTGAGTCTTCTTCAAATTTGATACCAACTTTGGAGCTTGCAAGACAACAGATGATGGTGTAAAAATAGTTCTTCATATGTTGAGAATGTCTGAGAAAGCCATTAGATGCCTAAATGAATTTATCAAGCAGGGGGCAATGATAAAGCCATCTGTGGTCAACCATGTTTCTGGACAAACTGGCTTTGCTTTCATCCACTTTGTTGAATTAAGAAGCAGTTGCTTTGCTTTAACCAAGTCTGCTGAATTACAACAGTTGGGTACAAAAGCCTTGGCCTTTAAAATAAAAGCCCCATGTTTTTTGTACAAAAATGGAACAACTACTGTATATATCACAGAAGATCACAGGCAATATCTAATTGAAGCCATATTATACTTGAATAGGTGATCATGTGAAGCCACATGGTTTTCTAAATTATGGGCTGTAGGAACTCAAAGAAGGAGAGTCAGAAATGGTGATAAAGGCCCAGTCCCGCCCAATCAGACAAGGCAGCATTGCAAATGGATCATTCACTGCCAGGAGCATAGGAATACATTTTGAGCAGCTGAGATGGCTGCCTTCTTCTAAGTGTCATGATTCCACTGCTAAACACTTCAAGACAGAACTGGCGTGTTCTGTAAAAACAGAGAACCAGGTTAGATTCCATTTGTCTAAAAATCCATGTGTGCTATCAGGATGATTCAGTTAATGACTCATTTTTTTCATGATTCATATTTTGTAAGAGCAGAAGCATCGGCCCACAAGGTGGTTAATTCACAACAATACATATGAACATGGACCTCCAGCAACCTTGGTCCAGCTGACATGCCGCAGAGATGGACAATCTCCCAAGATCAACCCTGTGAGATTACATGGCCACAGGTTTCCTGTGGGAAGGATAGACCAGAATGAGGCAGGAAGCCGTGCCTTTCTGGGGGGAGGGAGGGAGTAGGCAGCAGTCTGGAAATTCATATTTGCAGGTTCTTGCATGAGGTGCAATTTCCTGAAGCTCAGCTGCAGCCCCCTTTCCCACCCACCGTCACCCCAATCAGGAGTCCTGCTGGTAATGCTTGCCCAAACGGGTTTGCAAGCCTGTTTAATATCAGGAAAGGACAACCAGCTGTGGAGAGTGGAGGAAAATCAGACACCACTGATAGACTTTGATCTGCCCGGTGCATTTTCACAGCTGAAATTAAAGGAGCTGCTTCCCTGAGAAGGAAGGGAAAACAGCAACATGGCAGAATCAATGTAGAAAGTGTGAGCTCCCCAGGGAAGGCCTATAGTCTTTCAGGGATGGGTGGGTGGATGCTTTCGTCCTCTTCCTGGTACAGCCAGAGGTGCTTTGTGCTTGCTCTGCTACATCTGGGCCCGTGGAATATATTGGCAACTCCTCTCAGCCCCAAGCAGCTACTTGTTGGTACTGTGAGCCTCTTCCTCCAACAGTGGCACAGGTGCAAGGACAAGGTCTTGCAACAAACCAAGACGCCAACTTTGACTTCATTCTTTTGTACTTATGAACCTGACTCTTAGGCTTCGTCCCACCAGAACAAAAAGAAGCCCTGCTGGCTTCTCACAAGTGAGGGGTGAAGGCCCCAAAGATGGATTTTGTTGAAGGTGAAATGACAAATTATCCTGGTTTGGACGACAGGCTAAGAAGCCAGGCCTGGGACTGACTCTGCTCTGCTGGCTACTTGCATTCATGGGAAGAGCCAACCAAGAAGCCATATGGTGACTTGTTGGACTTGAGGTCTCAGAAATGTCACCCGTTCCATCTCCTCTTCTGAGGCAAACTAGACCATCTTCTTCCTGCCAGCAACAACTTCCACAAAACATCTTTTACCAGGCTTGCCAATGACAGAACCTCTTTTGCATTGCAATTAAGCTTCCACCATGTTTTCTCCCCCCCGCCTCCCCCAAACCTATACATTCACACCTACCCAAACACGCACCCTGATAAAAGCAAAAAACAACAACAACCAACCAACCCAATTTCTGCTGCTGATTATTCTCCCCTCTGGCTTCAATAGATTTCTTTTCTTCCCCAATAAGTTCAGCAACTCTTTCTTTCATTAGCCAAAGTTGTACAAAAGCACAGGTTCGGGCTTTTTAAAATATAGTTTTAAAAAGGAAGCGTACTCATATTTAATTAAAGTATCTGCATCTGTGTAAAATTAATTAATTCTCCCCCCACCCCAGAGTCCTCTCTTTGTATTAGCTTAAATAAGTTTCTAAATGTGGTCTTCAGTTGGGTGTCTCCAGACAACACTTGAGCTGGTTCTCAGGAAAGAAGATTCATTTCACTGCAAAATGAAACTCCTCCACTGGCCTTCTCACTGGGGGTGGGGGGTGGGGGGTGGGGGGTGGGGTGGGGGACAGAGAGAGGGGAGTGCTGAGAAGGGAAAGAGATTGCAATAGCTCAAAGAGCCCTTTTAGGGGAAGAAATTCTGCAGGAAATTTTGGAGCCGTCTCAGAGTTTTGGAGCCATCACTTCAGAAGAGATAAGGGCAAGTTAGTAAATAAAACCAATGCAAAATAACTAGCGGAGTGCAGTCTCAGAAGTGGTGGGACAAAAAAGGGAAGAGGGGTTTACAATCCTAACCCTAATGCAAGAGGGGACAAAGAAGAGTCTATTTGAGTCTATTTTGTGTCCTACTGGCAGACAGTAGAGTGAAGTTTGTGGGCTTTAGGAAATAGGTACTCGGGTGTCCTTCTCCCCACCCACCTCCAGCACCCAAGGGAAAAATCTAACAGAAAAGTTTGTTGGGCCAATGGAATTTGCTCTGTGGGTATATGTGGGGCAGGGGGCTATCCTTCTGATTTGGCCTCAGCCAGAAAAGAGATTTGATTGTCGTATTCCCATTTAAGGCCCATGAGTTCTGCGGTGGGGTGGGGTGGAGGTGAACCACTTCTTTGCAGAGATCCCAGAAATAGGTGGACTCAGTGGGAGGAGGACAAGGAGGAGGTAGAAGTTCAGAAGAGACAGATGCATCATGGGTTTTGTGAGGTTCTCCTCTCCTGTCACTGGAACCCAATCCCTGTGAACTCTGGTGCAACCGCACGCCCACCACCCATTATGCGAGGGTGCCTGGGAGGCATTAAGAGAAGGTGGAAATGTGATTGCATTTCACAGGCACCATAAAAATACATCAGGCTTACAATAAACTTTGCTGCAGAAGATCCAAGCTAGAGAGCTGAGACTTCATTTATTGAAAAGCCAGAGTGACTTCCCAGAACTAGGCAGTTCTGCCTCTGGGGTCTGCTGTAAAGGGAAATTTGCTGGAACCCCTCAAGAGCCAACTTTTCTGTCTGACTCAGAGCAGCATGGACTATTTGAGGACTGGATTCATGCCAGCAGAAGCATCAGAAGCAGCCAGTGTCTCATCTGTGTGGAGCCTGAGAGGCAGGCAGAGCACCCACTAAAGGTCAAAAAGAGTCA
>NW_015386487.1:547991-550818 GCF_001527695.2 Protobothrops mucrosquamatus
GCCGCTGTGCCGGTGTGCCGTCCGGGCCGCTAAGCCGGTGTGCCGTCCGGGCCGCTGTACCGCTGTGCCGCTGCGCCGCTGGGCCGCATCCCCCGCCTGGGCCGCTGGGCCGCAAGGCCGCTAGGCCGCATTCCCCGCTGCGCCAAGATCTCGCCGAGCCGGGACCTCCACTCCGCCCGTAGCTCCACCCAGCAACCAGGTGGCCGCGCGGCAAGCTGCCAGCCTTCTCCGCTCCCCGGATTCAGGGTCGACGAGCACCCCCGACCCTCTGGAGGCTCCCCATCTCCGCCGAGGACTCCGCGGAGTTACGGAGCCAACCCCAGTAGGTCCGCCATCACAGTGTAAGCAATCACTAAACTGTTAATGCAGTTTAGGATTGCATTGATGATGATGATGATGATGATGATGATGATGATGATGATGATGATGATGATGATGATGATGATGATGATGATGATAGTATTGATATCCATTCAGTCAAGTCCGACTCTTGGAGATTCTCTGGGCCAGGTCTCTCCACATCTTCCAGTCTTGCCAAGTAATGCTCTCAGTAATGCTTAGCCTGGCAATACAGATTTCTGATAAACGTTTTGACTTATTTTCCCAGTCAAGGGAGAAACTCCTCGGCTCTTCCCAGCATTCAGTTACATCGAAAAGCATAAAATATTCATTCCCCCTCCCCCAATCTGCCTTCCAGAAATCCACCTTAGCCACCCTCCCAGAGAGGGGAAAGCTTTTTTTATGACTAAAAAATCCCAGCCCTGCCTTTTCCAAGCATCTGAGCCGTTGCACAGACCTTAACTTGTTTTTATTTTGTTCTTGAAAATTATTTTGAAAAGACAGTCATCACCAAGAGCTCTGCCCAGCAATACAGAATCACTAATTAAGAAAAGAAGGTAGGAAGACACTCACCCAGCACAGCTCCCTGGATGTCACCAGACAGCATGTTGGAGTAGCTGAGAGAGAAACTGACAGAGTCTTCGGAGCTTTGAATGTGTAGGCAAGGTAGACAAAGCTCTGCTCAGAAGAAATGTTCACAAGCAGAAAGTGAATGTCGGAAATCAATAGGATGGTGATGCAGTGTTTCTCTTTTTCAGGAGGTGTATATATAGAGAGATATTGACATTCATATTCATGTGCATATGGAGATATTCCTGCTCTTCTGAGGTTCTTCTATCCAGAGGGACCTCGCTGCTTTGTAAGCCACACAATTTTGACCAGCAAAGGGACTGCCCTCTTGGTAGCAAAGGATTAAGTGGTCCTGTCCGGTGAACCAAAATCCGGCCCTGCCCAAGAGCCACAACCTGATGATTTGAGTCCCCTGCCAGGGTCTCTAGACTTGGATGTTGAGGTCTTTCTTATCACATTTCAAGACCTCCTTTCTGGGTTCTTCTGTCTAAGCAGTACTAAAACTTCCTTGCTTGGCAGCCACAGCAGCTGCCTCTGTCTTGCCAGCGGCATCCCTCCCCTTCTTGCAACTCCCACGTTCCCCCCCATGAAGCTTTGCTGAGCCCCTCCACTGTCTTGGGCAAGCCCCTTGGTGGACACCCCTTCTTTCCATCCTGCCATCCCAAAGCTTCAGGATAGAGGCCTTCTTCTCCTTGCCACCCTCTTTCTGCCCAAGACAGGCAAAATTATGCAGGCTGACCCTGGCCCTCTGCGACAAAGGATGACAATCTTCTTGTCCTCCTCAGAAGCAGGATGGACATTTGCGATGCCCTTTCATATGGTCCCTGATGGATTTATCTTCCTGTTATTAGCCTTCAGAGTGAGGATTTGCTTGGCTGTCATTTGGACAACGTTGATGGGCAGAAACAAGCAGTTGTGGGGCCCCTCCTCGTGGAACTCTCCATCGATGCCTCAAGAGGACAGTGGAGGTGTGTGTGTGTGTGTTGGTATGGGTAGACAAGCATTTGACCCAGAAAATGGAGACATGACTTTACCATTTCTGATTTGAGCTAAACATTGTAAGAATCCTTTCAAACAAAGCAAGAGCTGGGAGGGAAATTCTCCAGACCCCCAGCTAGAAGGAACAGAAGGGCAGCATGGCAAAGCAGATGGCTGCAAAGTTGGCCTTTGACGTTCAGAATATGCTCGGTTTGAAAGACGTTGGCCTCGGATGCTCAGTCCCAGGCGAGGTGAGAAAAAGCAAGAGAGAGGCAAAGGGGCCTCTTTCAGGACCCTGAACGTGAGGAGGCACCTAGAGTTTTCACCAAAATGGCCCCTGCAGTCACCCCTCTCTCCCCCTGTGATGTTTGGGGCATGAACAATAGCACTTCCATGCCTTCCCAAAAGGTGCTGTGATATGGAATTGAATTGTAGTGTTAGGACAGGGTGATTCAGTGGGGCTCTCTCTGAGAAGAGGGCAGATGGAGCTCTCGGTTTCCTGGGTCAAAGGAATATTCCATTTTCCCACTACCGTAGGAGAGTTCCTCACTTCTTTAGCTCCACTGGTTGTAGGGCTTGGTCATGATGTTCTCCATGTGGGTCATTCCTGGTTTCTTCTCCCAGGAGCAGTCCTTCCTAGCCCAGCTTCAGCGCTCTGGGAAGCTCTCCTTCAGTTTCACCAGGAAGCCATTGGCCTGGCCAGAGTCCCCTGGCTTCTCTTCAGGACCAGCCAAGCAAGCCCAAGTCCTTCTCTCAGAAAGGAGGCATTGTCTGGGTGAGTCTCCTGGAGCCAGCCCTAGATCATTTCTGAAGCAGGCTGTCTCCTCCCTACTCAGCGAAACCTCTTATTTGCAAAAGAATAAGCATGTGCATTAGGGCCACGCCATCGTTAAAAGGGTGCTTTGATCAAAGGCTCATCCAGGAGCCTTTTGAAGCCACT
>NW_015386487.1:552027-557214 GCF_001527695.2 Protobothrops mucrosquamatus
CTTTAGTGCCATGTGAATGGCTCAAAGTTGTGTAAATTGTTTGCCACCTGGAGTCATGATGGAGTTGGATTTACAAAATAATATAGACCAACTAATGAATGTTTGACGTTCATTAGAACATCAACGGTCATCAGAAAGCAAGATCCAGAGCCCTTGATCTGCTGCCAGATCACAAGAGGTCTTGTGACACATTGCAGGCTGAAGGGGGAGAGTGGAGGCCCTGTGTAAGGAGAGTAATGGGGCTGGAAGAGGCAGGCCCAGATAGAAGAGGGTAGGGGGCAAGGAGGGCCAGCCTGAGGAGGAAAGGAAGAGCCCTGTGTGGATGAGAGGCACATGGCATCCTTGTATCTGAGGAGGGGGCTTCCCAGGGGATATGGGTGAGCTGAGCACAAAGTGGACAGAGGGCTTGTGATCAAAAATTCCTTTTACTGCCAGCTGCTTCTCCATTTCCCTGTTTGTTTCATGTCTCCTTGAATGTAGTTGCTCCAGCACCAGCTTTGGCAGATTCTGAAGACCTGGGGACCCCAGTGCCATCTGACGGCAAAGGGAGGACAGACAATGGGGGCAAAGGAGTTATGGATGCTCACTTTGCAAGATAAAGGGGGTGCTGGATCAAGGCTGAGTCTCTCGTTAACTCTTGCTGAAAGGGAAGCATCCTGCCATCTCTGGGGGCAGGATCAGATCCCCTCCTTCTATCACCAGGTGCCCTCCAGGTGAACTAAAACTTCCAGATTTGTCATCTAGAGCCAAAGAGGAACTGGAGTTACTGTTCAAATGACTTTGGGGGGTTCCATGTTGGGAGGGGTGCATTTTTGGTGGCTGGGCTGACCTTGTCTGGTCTGAAATCTTCATCGAGCAGAAGTCAGGAGAGCAGGTTCTAGGCAGGAGAACCACACTGAGTCCCACACAAGGAGACAGGTGAGATATAAATGTGTGGTTTGTGGAAGGGCCAACGGAGCTTCTCTTTTTACGTAAGGGTACATGGTGCTGCTGTGGCTTTACCCTAGTCTTTTAATCAATGATAAGTCTTAATCTATCATTTGTTAACTATGGGCACAATTATATTAACTAGAGCATTTACAGAGAGTTGTTTCACTAGGATGTTTGGTCACTGCTGTAAATCAGTCTCCAAAATTAAAGTTTCACAGAACAGAGTAGGCGATGCCAACATATGTGGGAGAAGGCGTTTGGTGGCCCATGGGGAGAAAATTGGAAGGAACACCATCTGTCCTGGAACCCCCAAATGCAACTCTGTGGGGGGGTAGATCCATCCTGTGAGCACAATTCGTTCCCTACCAGATGCTCCCAGGGCAGTTGCCAATGCAATGTTCTTGGGAGACCTTGAGTTGGGGAGGGAATAATAGTCACCCTTCCATGTTCAAGACATGGTAGACAGGACAGAGAAATGGAAAAGATAAGCTTTCCACAAGAAGGAGTGTTAAAATGATGTGAAAGCCTATTGATCTGGACAACCAGAATGGCCGGTGCCTGATTTTTCCTTCTCAAAAGTCAAAGGTCACAGGTGGCTCTTTGTGTGTCTAGCAATCAGGCAGTTTGTGTGGGCCTAAAGAATTCTGAATTCTCTTTGGAGACCTTGCACATTTCACGACGGAGGAATCAAAAAAGCTCCAGGGAGCTCCTCTAAAGAAACTGAAGGAAGTGTGGAGTGTCATGGACCTGTCTTTATTTATTTGGAGTTTGTTGATTCTGCAAGGTTTTAGGGAGCAGCTTTCATGTCAAGAGAAAGTGGTGAAGGTGAGGGGATGGGTGCTAAACCCAGGTCCCTTGTACAAATCAGTTTGTTTTCATTAATGTAGGAGCCATATGTAATAGTAGGATCAAACATTTGGAAAAGAACTTGGGAGTTACCTGGTCTAACTGTCTTCTCCATGCAGGAGACCACCATGACAGCATCACTGGCACATCAGCCTCCAGCCTCTGTTTAAATACTTCTCGTGAAGGACATTCATTGTCTCTCAAGGCGGAGTGGTCCATTGTTGAACAGCGCTTTCCAGCTGTTCTCTGCCTCCTTTGTAATTTCAACCCTTTGTTTCTTGCCTCATTTTTGGAACACCCTGAACAATTCTGCCCCATCATCTACATGACAGCCCTACAGATCTTGGAGGACAGTTATTATGTCTTCTACAACCCTGTCTTCTCCATACACAACACCTCCAATCCATCCCTCATGAGGTTTTCCTTCCAGGCGCCCTGTCATCTTGGTTGGTCTCTTGGTGGGCTTCTCAGTCTGTCAATTTTCTCCCTGAAACACAGTGCCAGAGCTGGAAGTCACATTCCAGGAACAGTGATTCCTCTTGGGCTATAAAATCACATATAGTTATCCTGAGAACCGCAGTGGATGCCGAATAAATAGTAGCTCCCTAGCTGTGTTCTCTAACTTATCTCATGAGTTTTACACAAATAATATTTCAGCGTTAATTTTCTGTCCTGCCTTTTCATCCAGAATTCATGGTGGTTTCTGTAGAGAACCCTCTTTCTCATAGAAGCCTTTAGCTTTTCACTAGCTCATCTAGTCAAGCAAATTTTTGTCCCTCCATTCAAGGTGAGTGACAGGAGTTCCACACTCACATTGAGCTGAGAACTTTCTAAAGATCAGAAGCTTTGGTGAGCTGGTGGGCAATGTAAATCTGGTAAGTAAGTAAGTAAGTAAGTAAGTACGTACGTACGTACGTACGTACGTACGTACGTAAGTAAGTAAGTAAATGTCTCCATGGAGGTGATGTTCATCCCACTTCTCCAAACCTTTCAAGGGCTGCCTGTTTCAGACTCTTCCATTTTCCATTCATTACTGGTGATTCAATGGCTATTATGGGACTTGCTTGCTTTTTTAAAAAAATCATTTCATCTGCTGCTTTGATGTCTTTTATGGATTTTCCTGTTTTGTATTTCCTTTAACATATTATGCAAGTTGGTTTTGAGGCTTTGGTGTTAAGACCCTATGGAAAAGCTATAAATAGAACCATTCTTTTCCTTTTCTCCCCCATATAAATGCTTGCTTTTGATAATTTGCACCATACTGCCATAGAAGAAAAATTGCAGGGTCAAGAAAACGCTTCTGAATAGGTCCATTTTGGCCTGGGCTGATTGCTATGTAGAAGAGTAAGACAATGAAAACCTACATTTAGCCTGTTTTAATTGTCCCCTGCAGAAGATTTGATTTAGACAAAAACCTAAATTTCAAGATCCAATCTGGGTTGGTCACCCAGACCAGATGTTTACTCTTCTGAGCTTTCAGACTTGTGCTGGAGTCCATCTTCAGGGAGCTTCTTCATGACCAGCTCAGATTGGATCTTGCAACATTATCCTGGGATATGTCAATTTGCCTTCATTTGTGAAAAACCTAAGTATTCAATTTCTTGGAAAGGTGAGTTTTAAGAATTAAAAGGTAGATCTTCAACTATCTGGGCAGTTGTCTGTGAAACTCCAAGTTATGGTTAGGGGGAAAAAATGACGTGATGAAAAGAATGCACTTTATTTTTAAGAAGGACAGACTTTACAGATCTCCAACTTTCTTCTTTGGGCAGAATGATAGGGAAAGGACGGACTGGGGTGGGGGTGGGGAAGGTCGTGATTGCCAAAAGGGGACATAATGTGGAGGGTATGAAGCCTCCTTGATCAGAGTTTCAAAGGAAAGTTGAAGAAGATGCCGACTTTCCAGTGAGTTTTGGGGTCTGGGATAAACAGAGGGACCAGCCTCCATTTTTTGAAAATGAGAGACTCAACGGTTGTCCCCATCCTTAAAGATAACACATGGGGTCTGTCAGGAAATCAGTATGGAAGGAAGCCTGGCCCACCCCAAACCCACCCATTTTCTGCTGTCTCCGAGATACCAGCTGACAAACCAGAAGGCCGCATCCTGCAAAGGTTTGCTCAACCCTACCAATGAATTTCCCCTTAAGCCAGTGGAGGGGAGGGCCTCTAGAGGGAAAAACCATGTATCCCGCAGTGGTATAATATCCCGAGGAAAAGAAACCCTCCTTTTGACTTCTCCTGGCCCAACTGTACTTATTTTGCCTGAGTAAAGGCTTACCAGATGACAAATGGGAAGTTTGAAGACGCTGAACTCAGGGACTTTCAAATCAATAGAGTAATGTTGGAGGATAGGAGGGGATGAGGAGAAACGATGCGTTGTGTGGCATCACAAACCAATATCTAGGAGTTGTGACTGAAGCATCAGAAAACCTATTAGCCTGCTGTCAAGCCCTTTTCTCAATCAATGACGAGTTATCTCAGATCCGTGCTTCGAGGTGGCATCGTCTCCCGATTCCTTTCTGTGACATCTCCAACGTGCGTGTTCAACATGACGGCCCTCCCTGCTTTTGTTCCTTAACATGCCACAAGTCAAAGTAACATTTATTACTAATTGCACAATTACTTTATGCAGCACTAGAGATGAAAGCCTTGACTTTTAGTAGCATTAAGTTTTCAGAAAAGTCAAGGCAGTAATTATGAGAAGCAAAACTATTTATTAATTAAAGTAATACCTCAATCGATGTAGCTGAAGTTTCACAGATCTGAGGACTACAAAATAAAATAATTGTGCAATTAGGGGGAAATTATTCATTCTTTTAGAAATGCTCAACTTACTACTGCAAACAATGTACTTTAAATCAAGGTTCACAGGCTTCCAGGACACCAGAGACCCATTAGACACCCTCCATGTTGTGGGCAGGATGAAAACGATCACCAAGCACCAGAAAAGAGCTTGGAGATCAACCCTGAAGGTGGGGGAGAGGCAGATGCCAAACCATGACCGTGTCCTCACTTTAACGTTCCTCCTTGCCCGTCCCTCACTTCCAGGAGCAGAATATTGCTCTTTTTGAAGACTGTTGTGGCTGTGCAATTCGTGGCTTTAAAGACAAAATGACACTTTAGAACAAAGGAACACACTCTTTAAAGCAGCTGCATCCTTTCCTGACCCTGCAATTGAGATGTGGCATTGGGTAAGATGCATTTGGCTGAAGGAAGGGCAGAGAAGGGCTGGGAGTGGGGGGGTGTTTCTGTTTCCAGGGGCTGCAAAGCATCTTTTGCCCCTTGCAGGTGAGGGGCAGCACTGCAGGCTCCCAAATGGATGTTCTCCAATGCCTCATTCTGGGCCATCCTGATGACGAACCCGCTCTTGTGCACTTCCAAAACCGATCAAGTTGGTTTGGCCTTTAACAAATC
>NW_015386487.1:558552-563683 GCF_001527695.2 Protobothrops mucrosquamatus
CGCTCTGTGGGAGCGTACCGGTCTGTGGGAGGGAGTCTGTGGCAGAAGGCGGTCTCGGAGGTATCCAGGTCCTATGCCATGGAGCGCTTTAAAGGTGGTAACTAACACCTTAAAGCGTACCCGGAAGGCCACTGGCAGCCAGTGCAGCTCGCGCAGCAGCGGCATTACATGGGAGCGACGCGTCGCTCCCAATACCGCCTGCGCGGCCGCATTCTGGACCAGTTGAAGCCTCCGGATGCTCCTCATTATTATTATTATTATTATTATTATTATTATTATTATTATTATTATTATTATTATTATTATTATTATTATTATTATTATTATTATTATTATTATTATTATTAAAACCGGCCCATTACACAGTGCTCCTCTTTCAAATTTGGGTTTCCATAGAGGCTCCCCAGAACTCCACAAGCTCGGGTGACCAGCAGGCATTGTCACTGCTCTTGCAAGTGTGTTTAGTTCCCTCTCCAAATAGTGCAAAACAGATGGTGTGCTCAGGACAAAATTGCTCGGCGCAAGAGAGTTCACTTGGGGAGACTGATCAAAATGTTGGCCAAGACCCAGAGTTTTGCAATTCTGGCTCAACATGCAGACTGTAATTCATCCTTAGCAAGAACAATTGGCAAAGGGAAAAGAGCACCGTGGCCCAGAAATAGATTGAAAATCTCTATTATGCCCTTCTGTTTTCCCCACATGAGATACAAATAGCAGCAGCGTTTTTTTTCTGGCCAATATTGGATTCTTGCAAGAATGGTTAACACACCAAAATTCAACTGTGGCCATTATTGCTGTGGCATGATTTAAGATAGTTGACTGCCCACATCCCTCATTTAATTAAACAAGCAAGCAAGCAAACAAAAGGTCTCCTGTACTTCTGCACACTCCAAACAAGGAGCATTTTTACAGTTTGAAAGCAACAGAACAATTGCGTGGAAGAAAAAAATGTCTCGCTAACTGAGGCTCAAAAACTGTGAGAAGCTTAAATGGCATTTTGTATCCAATGCTTGATTGGATCTCTGTGTCCCACCTATGGGTACACTGAAGTAGGAAGGGCCCTGAAGGTTCCTTGGGACCTGGAACAGGTTGCAAAGGCTTCTCTAGCAACGAGGGCCCCCCAATTTCTGAACCGACTTAGCTTCAGACTCATGACTTCAGTTCTACCCTTGCCACAGGACCAGAAAGGATGTATCTAATGGATAATGGCAAAGCACACCTTTGGCCAAATTGCTTTGCCTATAGAGCCTTCAGATAATGGACCTCTTAATTTAAGCCTCCTCCTCCTCCTCTGCCTCCCATTCTGCATGTAGAATATTTATGGTAGGTCCAGAAACATAGACATGGAGCCCTAGTTGGTGCATGGGAGCAGGAGAGCATTGCAGGAGGCATCTGAGGGTTTCAAGCTGTAACTCTGTGGTGGAAGGCAGAGGAATGATTTAACCTTGTTGTCTCTGGTGACATCTCTCTCAATACACACAGTTGTAATATCCAGAAAAAAAGGAGCTGTGCTGTCTCCCCCACCCCCCTCTCTGTTGTTCCACCCCATGCAGTATGTGGGATGCTGTAATGGAATTGTAGCGTCTCTTGGAAGTCATCCAAAGATGCATTGCAGGCAGATTAGGTTACAAAAGATTCTGTTGGTTCTAGCTGGGCAGCCACATAAACTTCAGGTATTTCTAAGAGGATGTGCCCAGAGTAAGAATAATGGCTCATCTCAGCCAAAGAACAATGCACAGCCTCCAGAGCAGACACCCAGCTCTTGCGGTTTCTGGAAACCAAAGCTATGCCATGAAATAGCTCTGGAAAACCTCTGAAGACAGGAAGTTCTAATCCAGCTTAGTTTCTCAAAAGGGTTTGTGGTTATGTGTTTAATGTTTATGCAGATTTGGACATCCCTGCCCAGAAATAGCAAAAGTTCCCATCCTCTTTTTTTAAAAAATAAGAAAACAGTCCTTTTGTACTACGTAATGGACATTCTTGTAAACTGAAAGTATCTCAGTCAACCATCAGAAAGAAACACATCCAGGATTGGGTTTAGCTAGCAGGGTAAAAGCAGAGGAAAACTGGAGGCGGGAGCAGCAGGGAACCTCAAACTAGTTTGAGACGTTTTTACATGTTTTTACATGTTCAACTAGGAATCTGATGAGCTAAAATGCAATGAGTCAGAGAATGCTCCGATTACCCAAGACTTACACAGAAAACCCAATGAATTCTGAGTAGGCCACATCTAGGCAGGGGGAGCTGAACTCACATGGAGCAAGTTCAGACTTGGTGGGTCGCTTAAGAAGCCGGCCAGTGGCCCTGTCAGGCTCAACAGCAATTCTGTGTGGAGCAGCAGCCAAAACAGGACCAAGGATAGCTCCAAGGCACCTTGCAGGCTAAAACCCTTCCCAAATGGAGGAAGAGAAGCTCGCCTTTTCTGCAGTGGGCTAAAGCTTCTCCATGGGCACAAGCATCGGCTTGTTATGTGCTCAAAATCTTGGTGGAAATCCTCAAATCATCTCAGAAAAATGACAGGCCCAACTTTTGCTAAAAATCATCCCAGGGGCTAAGCTGTCCAACCACTTCACAGCTCTCATGCGGAGAAAGTTCCTCCTTATTTCAAATTTGGAATGCCATGAAGTGCCACCTATTGGGTTTTGTCCTGCCACAGGGACCACACAGAATAAATGCCCCTCCCCCACACTTCTATGACAGTCTTTCAAGCACTGGGAAACTGCTGCTGACCACTCGCTCAGTCTTCTGTTCTTTAGGTTATAGGAAGAACCCACTTCCTTTAGCAGTTCTTCACTGGGCTTGGCTCCAAGACCTTTGTCATCATCTTTGCTGCCTTCTTCCGTACTTTCCAATTTTCCAGGAGCTTCCTTGTATTGTGGCAACCAAAAATGGACATCATATTCCAGATGCAGCTTAACCAGTGAGTAGAATCACCACTTCCAGAGCGACTTTGATTTTTGTTTTTCTGAGCAAAGCTGACATTTTCCCAACCTGTGACTTTTAGAGGGTCAGAAATTCTACGCCAGGCAATCGTTCCTGAAGAGGGCACTGCTGGGGGACCAAATAGCCAGTTCTGACATTTTATCAAGCAGAATCGGATTGAGCAGAAGGGAGGAAGGGGAGCAGAAAACCTTGCATGGCTGCATCAAGAGGATAGATAGATAGATAGATAGATAATTTAATTTGTATACCGCCCTTCTCCCATAGGACTCAGGGCGGTTCACAGCATATTAAAAACAAATAATATACACACAATACAAAAAATGCAAAATACAAAAATACAGTCAAAAAAGCCCTTTATGCCCATCTGGGTGCTGGTGGAAAGGCAGTGCCCAGGAGGCAGGGCCTGGTGGATGCTTGCCTCCCACCAGCATCCAGTCTCCAATCACAGATACTTGGGGCTGTTGCCATCTTCACAGTAATCCCTGACAGACTTTCCCCTCACTCAAATTAAAGTTCTTTTTAAAAAAAACACTGCCAAACATAATCCTTAGCTCCAACTTGCGTTTTTGGCATTTAATATGGGACAGGCAGAGCAGAAGAGCAATGGACATGCTAATTTTTCCATGTAACTAAAGTCTGCTTTTTAGTCTCTTCCCACATCAGCCCTGGAAGATTGAAATATCAATTACAGATCAATTTTCTCCTTAAGTAAACACTAATGCAGGATAAACAGCATTAGGAGATGCAATCGTAGCATTGCTGACTTCAGGACCGACTGCCTGCTGCTCACAGCAAGTTTAAGCTTGGAGATTAATTAACCTGAGGAGATATCACTTAAGGAAGATTTAAGGCGATCAGGTTTGGGAAAATGAAGCAACCAGGCATACTAAGGAGAAGGCAGCGAGTTTCCAGAAAGGAGCAGCAAGCTTTTGATTTCTTCTCCTGTGGCTGAGGCTCTTGTTTTGCTGGCTTTAAAGATTAGCTTCAGAAAGAGGGGCATTCTTCTTTCATAGATAAGCCATGGTAAAGCCACAGGCTCTTAACATAATTCTGGCCCATAATCCAAAGAAATAGGAAAGTGTTTGAAAAGCTCCATGTCAGGACAACTTCTTCTAAAGGAGACATCCAAGGGCTTTGTGGTTTGTTCCCTATTGAGGACCCGAGTCAGTAAGTTTGGCCAAACAGCTAAGTTTCCTTATTGATATGAACAAATATCCATAAGGGAAGAGAAACTAGCAGTTAGCATGAACATCCAGGACTTTACACTGGACAATGTTGCTATGTTCTGGTAAATTACCATCAGCCTATTTTATTGTCCTATTTGCAAACTCAGGAATCCCTTCTCAACCCTTGGAGCTTCAGGAAAGCAGGGACTCAGGCTTTGTGCAATAGACAGGAAATGGCCAACTGCTTGGACATCAACCACAGAGGAGGGCTGCCCCAGTTTGCCCAAATGAATATTGACTTTCATTATGGTCAAGTTAACAATGTAATGTTTGGGACTGGAGTCCACAGGAGTTGCATCACAGTTGAGGTCTGCTCCTTAGGATGCACTCAGATATTCTGGGGACACGGAAGAGCAACTGAAACCCAAACCTAAAGATGACCCATTTCAAAAAGACTGCAAATGTTGGGGTGACGTTTAACCAAAAGACAAGTCAATTCTATAGGAATTGCCTGGGAAAATAGGCTAAGCAGTTAATTATAGATTTTGATCCAATTCAAGCCAGCATTTCTTCAAGAACATCTCCTCCTGTGGAACAAATTAGGAAAGGAACAAGAACACACACCCTGGAGTTTGGCTAGTCTAAAGAAAAGAATAGGGGAGACATGATAGCAGTATTCCAGTATTTGAGTGGCTGCCACAGAGGGGGATCATGTTATTCACCAGAGCACCAGAGGGAAGGATGAGAAACAGTGGTTGGAAACAGATCAAAGAGAGAAGCAACCTGGAATTAAGGAGAAACTTCCTGACAGTGAGGACAATTAACCAGTGGAACAGCTTGCCTCCAGAAATTGTGGGCGCTCCATCACTGGAGATTTTTAAGAAGAGATTAGACAGTCACTTGTCTGAGATGGTATAGGCTTGAGCAGGGGGCTGGACTAGAAGACCTCCAAGGTCCCTTCCAGCTCTATTCTATTCTTCTATTCTTCCCATGAGTTCAAGTCACTCAAGGATTGAGCTTAA
>NW_015386487.1:564432-567893 GCF_001527695.2 Protobothrops mucrosquamatus
AGCCCAGAATTCAGAGGCTGTCGTGAATGCCACTGTGGGAGCCCTGAATGGGCAGACTTGTGGGATAAAAGGTCTTTGGGGACAATTGCTGGTCAAGATCCTAGACAGATCAAGGAAGCAAAGAGGCCAAACTTTGGCTATTCATGAGGTTTTTCAGTGCTGTTGAAATCAGGGGAGTCCCTCAGCCTGAACTTCTGGAGAACGGAAGGCCTCAAAGAAGGTCCTGGTGTCAGCACGGCCACCAATGACCATTCAGAAGTGATGGGCATTTGGAAGGGGGTCCAGGAAACCATGGTTAATACCCTCTCAGCTTCAGGAAGTGAGCCACGGAGGACAGGGCCAGGAGGCACAAGGAGACAGCAGTGAGAAATAAGCACCAACCGAGGTCATAACTAGTTTTGTAACATTAATTTGTTTTTATTAAGAAGACAGATACTTTATAGTACTTCTTTCTCTTTGTAAAAATGGCATACATGAACCAATACAAAATGTGAATGGGAAGAGATGGTTATGCGTTATCTTACACTGTAACATCATCCATGGACACCTTAAACAGAATCGGCCTAAGGGGGCAAAATGAAAACAGGTCAAAGGGCGAGTCAAGAACAAGCTTATTTGGCATTAACTACGCACCCTTCATTTTCCTCCTCAACTTTCCCTTTTGTTTTGTCTTAAGAAAAAGGAAAAGGGGGAAAAAATAAAACCACATCCGAATGACCAAAGCCCAAGAAACAAGTTTGTTCTTTCTCAACTCCTAACTCTTTGAATCTAAGCCTGCACAAATCAATAGCTAACAATACATTTCAAACAGTGCACAGTACACTTGCAGGAACAACCCCCCTCCCCCTCCTCCTCCTCAAGAGAGCCTCCTTTCCAGGCGATGGAGGACCACCACCCACCCCTCCCTGGTGGGGTTGCTCCTTGCGGTCTCTTCCAAGGTGTGGGATCCAAAAAGTTCGCAATCTACCTGAGACGGAAACACCAATCAAAACACGTGAACCTGAGACATCTCAACAGTATTAAGTCAAAGTTACATCGGGAACACGGCACTACTGTACACTTTCCAAAACAAAGATGAGCCGCTCAGCGAAGAGGATGTGCCAGTTCTGGGATCGGTGGTGGTAAAAAAAAGCCCCCCTCCCTCTCGAAGCGCGTTCAGAAGCTGTCCATGGCCTGCCTGCCAGGGTGCCTGGCTGGGATCTCCAGCGTTCCGAAAGCTGAGTAACAAGACGGCGTGGTGTAAAACTGGACGGGGGGCAGCCAAAGGCCGGGTTTGGGTTCATGGCTTAAGGATGACAAGGTGGGGGTGGGATCGGGGGAGGGAAGATGGGAAGGTTCTTTTAAAAAGGATGGGTTTCGCGTGCCAAATTCTTCAGCAAAAGGTTAACGTCTAAATGATTCTGCCAATAATTTAAAAATAAATATTTTCAAAAGCCTTTCTTTAAAAAAAAAGTTGACGTAAAGAGATGATAGCTTCTCTCCCCCCCTCCCCGCCATAAATCTTTGCAAGTATATAACAGGACAGCCATACAAATCTATCAGTCCATGTCCTTTAAGTGCTTCCCTGTGAGCCAACTGTGCTTCCCATGTGGATTCTTCCCGGAGAGATCCAGTTTTCCTCGACCAATGTTTCTTAACCTTAGCAACTTTAAGACAAGGAGGACTCCAACTCCCAGAATTCCTCAGCTAGCACTGCTGGCAGGGGAATTCTGGGAGTTGAAGTCCATTTGTCTTAAAGTTGCTAAGGCTGAGAAACACTGCCCTCGATGACTCTCCCCTTTGGAGCTATGAGATGCCCCCTGCCTCCTCCCTCCTCCTCCTCCTCCTGGGCTTTCCGAGAGGGAGGTGCCCTCATTTCCAGCCTTGGGGAAGAGAAGAAAGCTGCTCTGCTCTCCCAGAGCTTCAGATTTCCAACACCCACCAAGAAAACTTAGTGTTAGTGATCTCATCGCCATTACCGCCACCAGGCAAAGATTGAGAAATTACGGGTAGGTGGAGGTTAAGCCTGGGGAAGGGAACCAAGACTCCATTTGGAAGCAGTAGTCAGGGAAAAGGAAAAAGAAAATAACCTCTCTCTCTCTCTCTGTCTTGCACACACCCACTCAGCCTGAAAATTTTGGATTAAGTAAATGAAAAGCTTCTGCGCCAGCCACTGCGCTGACCTCCCGGGGACAGAGGCGCAGGGGCCGTCCAGCCAGGGAGCAAGCCCGCTTCTCTTCCACACCCCCCCCCGCCTTTTGTCCGACAATCACGTCCGAAGGCCTGGCAGGCTTCACCCAACCTCTGCCTCGGTGGCTCAGGGTGCCCAATATGGGTCACCTGCAGGGTCTGCGGGCCGAGATCACACCTCTGCGACCTCTGTTGCCAAGTACAAAAGGGAAGATGGGATAAAACAAGGCCGAAAGAATAAGCAGAACGAAAACAGGGAGGAAAAAATTTCTGAAAAAGCAAAAGGGGACAAGTTGGCCGATTCACAGAGTTTTCTGTCTCCAGCAAATTAGCAGCGATGCTAGGCCAAATTGGGAGCCACCGACGGGACCTTTGGGAACCAAAATAATCGGAGCCAAACTCAACCTTTCCTCCCCCTCGTACGACTTGGCTTTGCCTGTTGTCCCCGAAGGATCTGCCCCCGTTCCATCACAACCGTTTTGGGGAAGATCCTGGACAAGGCATCTGCAGGCTGACCAGACACCCTGGAGTGGGGAAAAGCACGGAAGGAAAGGAGGTTTGGCTCCCTAGGCACACACTTTGCTCGCAGGGGCTCAGGTGGAGCATTCTTCTGGGCTCGGTCAGAAGCAGAAGAAGCCCAGGCACTCGTCTTTGCTGCACTGGAAACTGGGGCTGCGGATGCCCCTCCTCCTACAAAGCCTATTGGTCCAAGCTCTCACAACAAGGGATTAGGATGGATGATGGATACACTCAGTTTCAAACAATGAAATCTAAGGTGTGCTGGTTCTCCTTTGATGACACAGTTTCAAACAACAACAACAAAATAGAACCTAGAATCTCAAATAACAAAAAAAAAAGAGAAGAAGAAATAGTAGAAGAAGAGAAAACCAATGAAACTAAACGGAAGGAGAGTTTTAAAAAAACAAAAAATAACAACCAACCAGCCCAAATCTCTTGCCAAGGGATCCCAGCAGACAATTCCAAGAAAGGCTAGGAAGAAAAAAAAAGAAGTAAGAACTGTATGAAACTGTAGGTTCTCTCCCCCTCCCTCCTCCCCTCCCTCCAATGAAATAAAAAATAAAACAAGGCACAGAATTTTCTGTAAATGATGGAACTAAACTAAATCCAAGCCGAACTTGGCCAGAGAATTAACAACCCAATGATACAGAAGTGTCACACAGCAGAGTGTACTTTACAAAGAACACTTTTTACGTTGGGACTCCTCAACTCCCACACATTTTGCCAGCCATAAATTTAGAAAAGAAAAAGAAAGAAAGAAAGAAAGAAAGAAA
>NW_015386487.1:568668-631565 GCF_001527695.2 Protobothrops mucrosquamatus
AATTTTCTGTAAATGATGGAACTAAACTAAATCCAAGCCGAACTTGGCCAGAGAATTAACAACCCAATGATACAGAAGTGTCACACAGCAGAGTGTACTTTACAAAGAACACTTTTTACGTTGGGACTCCTCAACTCCCACACATTTTGCCAGCCATAAATTTAGAAAAGAAAAAGAAAGAAAGAAAGAAAGAAAGAAAAAGAAAGAAAGAAAGAAAGAAAGACACACAAAGAGACAAATTAAAAAAGCCGTAAGCTGGTAGCAACTTCCAACATCATTGTCTTTATCTTCTTGGAAGGGCTGGGACCTCCCTCGGCCCCGCCGTTGGACACCTCCTGGAACAAGGTGGCTCTAAATGAAGTATTCCTTCTTCTCCTCAGAGTTGTTCTGTCCCCCCTCGGCATTGATGATCGCAGTGTCGGCATCCGCTGCATCGTCAGCTCCTTTGGCTTCATGGGTGAAGTATGTACCTGCACCAAGGAGAGACGCCTCAGGGACCCTGCCATGCCAGGTGAAACCGAGGCTCAGAGGCTGGAGCTGGACTCCGGCTCGGCTCTCTGGGTCTGTTCCTCCTAGACCTGCTTCCCATCTTATTCCTCATGCAAGAGCTTTTGGCTCCTCTACAGACTTGGCTCCAAGATGAGACTGTGTAGGGCATTCCTGAAGTATGAACTATCTCTGGGGGGAGGGAAATCATTTTTAAAAGCTCTTAGCCCTATGAAGCTCCTGCACACATTTTAAGGAATATCTAATATGCAGGGCGACATCTGTTCATCCAATCAAAGTGAGACCTCCAAGCCAGCTGGTTTTGTAGCCTCCATGATCCTTGATTAGTTAAAAGGTCCCCAGAAAAATTGGACTGGCCCTATCAATGGACCAATGGCGTAGTTGCTTCAGGCATCTTTAGCTTGCTACAAATCCTGAGAGGGAGGACCTCCTACCACTTTTTGCTTCTGGCTACATGGACTTCTGTCCAGTCCTGGGAAGAGCTTTCTTGGATGGGCAGAAAAGTGGGGAAGAAGCTGAAAATATGACCCTCCCCCAAGCCCATAAAACAGGCAGGGAGAGGACAGGGGGTGCCCAAGATCCCCTCTGCCCTGATCCCACCTTTGTCCACAAGCGCTCCCCTTGCACTGACCTTTGTGTCTTGCAAAGTACCGCCCCAGAATGATCAGGAGACACAGCATCGCGAAGACCACCACAGCCACGACTCCTCCGATCACCGCATGGTCCACCGCCGTGATGGCGCTCTCTTCTCCTGCTCGAGAATCTGCCACAATTAGAAGGTGGTCAGGATGGTCCCTGGCAACCTCAATCACCCTTCCTCGCAGAGGCGTGACTTATTTCAGACCAGGGGCGTCCAACTTTGGCAACCTGAGGACTTGTGGACTTCAGCTCCCAGAGTTGGGAATTCCAGTCCACAAGACTCAAATTTTTGCCAAGGTTGGACGCCCATTTTAGACCAAGAGAGCCCCAAATGGGCCCCCGGGAAGTGGCACAGGCTGCTGGGCACTACTGGAACGCATCTGGGCGGTGGGAACTACGAAGTGCTAGCACAAGGGGAAGCAACTGGAAGCATGGACACATTGTTTGGGGCAGCCTTCCAATATAGGGAATCCATAACTTTTAGCTGCCGTCCTGCAAGAAAATAACCCCCCACCCTCAAACGAAGGCCAAATTTATCTGCAGCAGCAATAGGAAGACAGGATCTGCTACCTTCTCCCCTGTCCAAGGGGGTGGGTGGGTGGAACTGTGGGTGGGTCAACCCCGAGCCTCTCTCTGCCCCCCTCCCCATTCTGGGAGATTTCAAAACGCACCCAACCTCTTCTGAACTGAAGACAAAAAGCAATTATTGCCTATTGCTTTTATTTTATTTATTTAACATCTTCCCTTGCAATTAATTTGCTTTTACGAGCTGCTCGCTCTCTTCTACACCCCGCCCCCCCCCAATGCTTTCTGTCAGAAAAGGAACGACTCGCTCAGCTGGGGAGAAACTGCAGTGAACCCCGAGTGAGCGATGGCCACGTAAAATTAATGTATAGCAATGTAAACAATTTTAATTTAGGGACTCGGCTTCAGCAGCCCTCTGAGCAGCTCTAATGGCAACCGAGATTTATAAGGGAGCAAAAGACAATTATTCTCTGTTGATTAATACATTAACATTTTGGAAAGGAAGCTCAGCCACGGTCGCCGTTCCCCACCTCTTTTTTTATATTATTATTTTTTTGATCGAGTTTAACCGTGACACCTCCATTAAAATGATTTACTGGCCGTCCCTTACAATTTAAGCACAGCAGCAACCGAAATGGTAAAATTCTTTTAACTTTACATGATTTGTGAAGTCCGATGTGAAGGATTTGCCATTTAAATCTTTCACTACAAGAAGCGCCCGGCCAATAAAGCGCCCCCCTGCCCCCCCCCGGGTGCCATAGAGAAATGCATTTCGCCAGGAAGAGCCGGTTGTGCAAATTTCAGCCCATTTTTAAGAAAGATTGATCTCTCCCCTGAGTGGCTCCCCTCGCGGAGGCCTCCGCCTCTAATAATATTTGAAGTTTATCGATCAACTGTGCAGCTCCATGACAGCTCCAGGTAATGGGGCTTCTTGGAGAAGGAGAGAGGCCAGATACGAGGCTTTCAGGACCCCTTTTCCTAAATGCTAGGGGTACCTATCGTAGTTTAGACGTGGTACTAATTTGTGAGTTTCTCGATTCATTTATTGAGGACCGACTTTTAACGACATTTTCCTTCAAATTAAATTTTTTTATATCAAGGTTAATTCTCAGGAGGCCTCTGGGGCAATCTACGACGGGTCCGTTTGACAGAGGGACCTTATCCCTGAGCAAAATCCTGGTTCCCACCAGGGCAGAGAGGAGGAGACAGGTGAAGGCAGCGCCCACCCCCACCTGGAAGGTCCCAGAGGGAGCAAGGCTGACCCTGCCGTGGGTCAACCACCCACCTTCCACCCAGGGCAAGGGAAGAGAAGCCTTGTCTTGAGCAGGGCACCTAAGACGGTCAGCTCTGCAAGTCTCATTTTCACATGCCTTAATGAATGCTTGGCACGACTTTAGTCACATCTATGTCAATTGACACAACTCGCAATGGTCCTCTGTCCCAGAGTCCAGAGCGCTGCCTCCAGGGTGAGTAGAGGTGTGTCCAGACCAGCGTTTCTCAACCTGGAGAATTCTGAGAGTTGAAGTCCACCCAACTCAGAGTTGCAAAGGTTCAGAAAGATTGATTTTGGTTATCCTCCCACAACCCATAGTGGGAATGGCGTACGGCAGGTTCACTCTGCTCTCGTCTTGGTTCCAGTTCAATAAGCAACATCTAAAGTTGTGTCATGTCCATCCTCCTCACTTTGGTCAGGCATTCCCCCCCCAATTCTACCTGTGAGCTTTGGCTTAGGTGGGAGATAGGAGGACCTGCTGGGAGAGAGCAATTGGGTTCCCCTTGGCTGCTTTTTTTTGGGGGGGGGGAGACTCTGTGCTTTGCTGGGGGTTGCTGCCTCTTCTGAGTGCCCAGAGCCAAGTGGCAGTTGGTCCCAAAGGTGCTTTTTCCAAAAGGCAGCTGGACTTTCTTGTTTTTTCCCTTTCAAAACAGTTCAATTTATGTTAAGGGGGAACTTAAGGCTCCATTTGCAAACATCAGCTTCTCCCAATTCAGTTTCTTAACCCTCATTTGTGAGTGAGGGTTTATGGATGAGGACAGGCTTCAAGGCCTGTAACTGAGTTCCTCACCGAGACCCTGGCCAGCTTAAGGCCCCCGGGGCACATCCGAGGCTGGGAAACATCTATCTGGGTGGACCCCACCTCCAGGATTCACAGGCAGGCATGGCCAGGTTGGGGGGAGGGATTCTAGACTTCAATGGAAAATGCAAAGGGGATACTCAGAAGATTTATGGACAGTTTAAAAACCAATCATTGATGATCCAGTTGGATCAAAAATTAAAACAGGAATGAGCCTCCTTCTGGAAGTGTGTTTGTGTTTGGGTGTGTATACACGAGTGTACACACACACAAAGTTGAATTAGGCTATTTCATTTTATGTGTCACTTTTTGTTGGGGGTATTTTGAGTGTCAAAGAAGATTTATCTGCTGATCAACCTGGCAATTTGGCACTTGGAGTCTCCCCCTGGCTGTCCAGCTGCCTGTTGACATGTCTAACAAAGCACAAAATGGAAGCTGTTCCATCTTAAGAGGGGACCGTCCCCGACTGATGAAATCAAAATGCCTCCACTGAACAATTGGGGAAAATCCCAGAGTTTCCCGTGTGAAAACTATTATTTGACCTTAAAAATAATTGGCAGCTGAAAAGGGCTGTCCCAGTTAACCTCCTCTCTTAAGAGGAAGACAGAAGCAGAGAGACGCCAGTTCAGAGCTGAGCGGGGAGACTTTCACTGGCAAATTCTGAGAAAATGCCACATTTCTTGCTAATCCTAATGTGTTATTCTTTCTTCCTTAAGGTTTGCTTTTCTCAGCACCAATTCAATTACAGATGCTACAAATCCTTCTGACATTTAATTCCTTCTTGTCAGACAGAGCAGTAAACGTAGATCCATGCACGGCTTTTTCATTAAGATGTTAATATACACCTTAGCCTGCTAGCGTTTCTGTCCAGGTGCCTTCCAGGAGGAAGTATGGGAAAGTGGGGTAGACTGTGCCCAATGCTCTCTGCCCAGGGGCAAAATGGCAATCAGCAGAGGGAAGGGAACCCCATGTTCTGGAGGGGGGGCTACTCTGTGGGGCAGCAGTCTATGCCATTCACCAACCCCCAAATCATGCAACTTAAGCAACTACTGTGCAATGGGCAGAAAACAAATCTATCCTCAGCATCAGAGCCTTGATTTTGGGGGGCAAACCAGGAGGGCCCCAGAGAACCCCCACTGCAAGCTTCCTCCAAGACCTCTGACTTGGTAGATGGACCATCGGTGGTGATGATGCTGTCTGGTCCTGAGCTGCAGCTCAGAAGAGCCTTATCCAAAACTAGGAGATAGTCCTCAAAATTGGACAGCATCAACACAACCACTGCTTTGGGACTATGACAATTGTTCTCATATTTAACTGAGGATTGTTTAAAATCTTGGCTTGGCTTAATACACTAATTTTATCTTCTGTATTATTGGAATGTCTAGTGCAGAGAAAAAGCATATACGGAGAATTGTCTTCTGCCAATACGATTATGATTTCCATAGGAGAGAGTCTCTGTCACTCAAAGTTGAACTGTGGGGTCTTTGGTGCTCTCTGAGCATGGCTGTTTGCTTGCTGGTGTTTCTTTACCTAACTAGGGAACATCATCAGTGTGAAGGAGGGTGTGTGTGTAAAGAGTGCGAAGTGAAAACCCCCACACTCACTAGCATTGATGGTGATCCCTAGTTGGGTAATGAAATGTCTGCAAGCAAATAAGTAAGCTCAGAGGGCAGGCACCAACAATCCCACCATTGTGATCTGGCCTAATGAAAAGGTTAATTGACAACATTTTAATAGTAGGTTTTCCATTACAAATTGAAAGTTTTTTTAAGAGAATATTTGTTGTTTTTACACAGACACTCACAAACCCCACTGCATTTCAAAACCGGACATAATTGTAATGACCCAGGCACAAATTTGTACAATTTTAACTATACATTTCCAAACTTTGGAAGTTTAGCAATAATATAAACCATGAGTTATCTCATTTACACCCAGAATTTAAGCTGAGATCTCAGAAACATGTTAGCTCTTCTAAGATTTCAGCTTAGCCGTTCCATTTTCCTCACACTCTGCTCCCAAAATTTAGCCCACAAAATTCTGCAAATAAGGATGGGCGAGAGTGTGCTTAGAGCTGCCTTACAGAAGGCCCATTGCCAATGGTGAAATCATCTGAAAATATGTCAGCTTTAAGAAATCAACGTTGTTTATGCACAGCCGAATGACAGGTTGCAAAGAATCACCTTCTTGCTAGAGGAATGAGATGGAGGAACTATTATGTAAACCACTTGAGGAAAAAAGCAACTGCAGCTGAATGAATGCTGCTTTCCCCCTCTGCGACTGCTTTCTCCTGCCTGCCCAACTGCCCACACCTCCTTTGGCATCCCCCAATGCTCAAGACCGTTCTCCTTCTCAGCCCAAAGAAAATGGAGGACAGGATCTCCTTGCTTTATGATCACAGGAGACAAGAGAAGGTTCTCCTAATGAGAACTATTAAGAGCAGGCCGGGAGCACACTGGCATCTCTAGCATCGGCCGGGTCATTTTCTGAGCAGGGAGAGGAAGAACAAGGCTGCCCGCAAACTGCGTGCACAGAGCATTGAGGGCTTCCAACCATCTTTCCTCTCTCTTGCTCCCCATAAGCACTGGCTGCACTTAAGGAAGCCAGGATGTTTTATTGCTGTGATCTACCTCTTGTGCTCCGCAGGGTCTCATTTCCTCCTCCTAAGTTATGTAGACCCAGGTATTAAAGGGTTCTCTTTAGGGAACAGGAGGGGCAGCACCAGACCAACCAGCCTGAAGTTCCTCCCAACTGCATTTATGCTGTGAAAGCAAAGGGCTGACGGATGGTTACTGAGTGGGCTCAGCATGGCTGTTAATTGTGGCAAATTTAGATTTAAGGCTCCCTCTTACAGAAGTTTTAACAGCTCCTGTTGTAAAGGAAGGTTCCAAACTGCCATTCTATTGCACATGCGCCCCCTCCCCTCCGGCCTCTCTCCAGGCTGCAGGGCCATCCATCAGCATCAGAGCAAGGGCGCGGGTGCTCAGAGGATGGGGCAGCGGCCTCCTTCGCCCCTGCAGAATCACTTGGGATTTCCCACTACCTTCACCTCTGAACTGCAGTCACCACCACCGGAAATGCCCAAAGGTGATTTTCTCCTCCCCCCCCCCCAGCAAAATGTGCCTTGCATAATGGAAGCTGGTGGCAAATCAGGCTTTCCAGGAAAGGCTGCAGTTGAGACAGGGAGGACTCGCCACCTCAGAATCCGGAGAGAACGGAGGGGCCAAGGCACACCCCAACTGCAGCTCTGGCGTTTTTCCTTCCAGCGTGACCCAAACACAAACCGCTTCACCTTCACAGCACCAACTCCACCCCAACGAAAGAAGGGGCAGCCTTGCTTCAGGCAAGGCCAAATCTACATTCTTCACTTCCTCTAACGCAGGGGGCTTCAAACTTGGCCCTTTTATGACTTGTGGACTTCAACTCCCAGAAGTCCACAAGTCATAAAAGGGCCATGTTTGAAGACCCCTGCTCTAACAGCTGCAGATCTCTGATTCTACCTTGATGGCCCTCGGGAACCCCTGTGGGAATTGAGAGGGATGGCAACCACTCCCTTCCTGCAACAGATTAACGAAGCTGGTATCCAATCAAAATTTGCACCAGGGGTTCTCTGGGTTTCTTCAGCAGCCTGACAAAAAGAGACCTAATTCAATCCCTCCATCCCCCTGGAATTCAGAGATAGTCTTCCAGAGATCATCTAGATGGCTTGGAGAAGGAACCTCTGCAGATCAGGATGGCTGTGGAACTCTGGTCTCCAGAGGAAAGTCTTGCTTTCTCCTGTAGCTCAAAGCTTGATGGATGGCCCTCATTTATGGTGACATCTAAGGAATGCTTATTCCCATGATAACAATCCGGAAAGGGGATGCGGACCCTCGTGGCTCCCTGATACTATTCATTAGCCCAGTTTATCCCCTCACCTTCTCTAATTTAGTGATGGGCTATTTAAAGCCAGAGATTGTCTTGTAATATAATTGAATTTGGTCTCTAATTTAAGCGAGTAAATTCAAGGAGTTCATCCTTCCCCAATCAATATGTTCCCCTTCAGTGACCCATTTCAAGATAGCTTCATAAAAAATAATGTATTTTGTTTTAATAAATTAAATCACTATGACAGGTGCTCAATTTTTATTGGCTGCTTCTCCAGACATCTCTTTTCCAAAGCCATGCTTGCAATCAATAGTAATTGATTAATCAGCATCCCCTATGAACAAAGGTGCTAATCAGTTTTTGATTAGTTAATCAAACTACACAGGTCCCTTTTGATTGTGCCATGCTCTACAACCTGCAGAAAGGGAAGGAAGCTCTGGGGCTGCATAAACAGGAGCCTGCTTAGTCTCTACAGAAACTGGAAAAGAATGGAAGGATAACCATCTACAAGGCAGGAGAGATGGGAGGCCTTCTTAACCAGGATTTGCAGCTGCTGATTAGAAGATAAAGCACAAAGCAGAACAGGCTGCATTGGGAGGGGCTCCCGCCCTCTGCACTACAGACTCAGGGCAGCCTCCTGTGCAAAGCAAAGGGCAGGCATTAAGGTGGGAGGGGCGTTCTTCTCACCCGCCCCCTTTCCTGGCAGGCGGGCCATTTGCTGTAAAGGAATAAAGTCGGGGAGCAATTAATGTGCAGGCTGGTTGTGCAGGCAAGGAACACCGCTCTTCTGTTCCACTAATGGGACAGGCAGCCATGCCAAGCCCCCCCCCCCCAGCTCAGGCTCCCTCCCTCCCTCTTATGCCTTTGACAAAATAATCCACATTTCAAGGGAAAGGTCTTCCAATTAGGAATTAGAATCCCCCCCCCAGCAACAAAGCTCAGAGCACCACTCCCAATTTGTTAGGTAATGTTTCCCTGCCCCTTAAACCTTCTGGCCCCTGTGGCTGATGCCCCCATCTTGGGCAACTGAGGCTGCCCGGCTTCTGGCAACCGGGAAAAGGGAAAGGTCGGCTTGGGGTGGGTGGGGGGAAGACGGTTCCTCCGAGTCCAAAGGCCTGCGATGCAGAGGGTCACAACTGCGGGGTGCTGGGAGAAGCAGCCAAATGGAAACAAGGCGTTTAGCAGATGCAGACAGCCACACGGAGGCCAGCCCTTACCTGAGAGATCCCCATAGTCCAGCTCTTCGGCAGTATTGGGCAACTGAGTAAAGCCTTACAAATAAAAACAAACTCATTTTTCTCTGAGTTCCACAGGGCAAGAAAAACAAAACACTTAAGAACAGAGGAGGATGACGGTCCCCAAGAAGTAATTTGCCATCTGACTCGAGTCTGCCTGCCAAGGAGGCTTCTCGAACAATTTCTATCAGAGATATGCATGTGTGTGTGTGTGTACATATACATATATAAACACACATGCAGGCAGATCTCTTGCGTCTTTTAAATCTACAAGAAGACCAATACAGTGTCAGGGGAAAAAAATCTTGGTCTGCTCTATTTGAAAAGCACAAAACATAAGGGGGAACATTCAAAGCCACTCACCCATAAGTACATGCACAAGGTATTTCCCCAACTGGTTTACTGCAAAATTTCCCAAGATAAAGGGGAACCGCCCCATTTAGATGCTTAACAAATGTGGCATGTTTTTTTTCCAGGTTTCTGTATACATGTCAGTCTTGTGGCCAGGCTAGTAATAATATTCTCTTAGCAATATGGAGCTCTGGGATGAGTTGGTGTTTTTATGGGAAATGTTTTTGAAAAATCTCTGAGGGTCTGTTGCTTAGAAAGTCATCTCAAAGCTGATAAAAGTAGGTGTATGTTTGTTTGTTTTTTGGGGGGGGGATGTCAGAAATTTCCTTCAGCTTTCCTGAAACTACCTTGCTATGAAAACCTGAAGTGTGCATGTTTAGACAGGTGTCCCTTCGCTAGTTTTAAAATGGCTGTTTGATGGGGATGCGTTTCAGCTCAAGGTTATGGAAGGAAGAAGAGCACCGAGGCCTGTCAATCTCCCCTAAGACGATGTGTTTGTCTGGGGACAGAGTCAAGGCCAGGAGAAGAAAAATCCTGGGAGAAGAGAAGGTGGATGATGGAGTCAGTCACCTCCACCTTGGCCTCTCTTGCCTCAGAGAAAGAGGAACATTTTGAAGGCATGTTTTGAGTTGACAAATGACAGGCGACTCTTTTCTGTTTCCTTCCAGTTCCCACCTCTGCCATGTTCAGGTTGGTCCTAGGAGACCCTCCCCCCCCCCGAACTGAGGCTGGCTGGCAAAGGCAGCGCCATCTCTGCTGCACAATGTGGGCTGTCAGCTGGTTACTTCATTTTTTATTTGGGTGCTTTGCTGGCCATTCAAGTTACAGTTGCTGAATTGCAGAGTTAATTTCAACAAAGAGGCCTCCTCCTGGCCACTGAATGTGGTGGGAAGACTAAAGGAGGGCGGCTATCAATTCCACCACTGGTTTACCTGCCTCTGTAGCCTTGTTTACAGCCAAATGATCCTCCTTTGGAGCAAGCAAGGAGATCCTTGACTTCTTGTGGCTTTGTGCACTGTGGACAGCGTTCACATTCAGGAACTCCTGCTGACCTCAACATTGAACTGTCACCTTGGAGAGCAGCTTCATAGACGGACACTCTAAACTGTGATTGTGAAGCGCTCTAGGAGGGTAACCCCAAACTCTTAAGAAGATGCATCAGCCCCAACTGACAAGAGGCCCTCCATAACCATTTCCCTTACTGGTGAAATCAGGCCACCTTACAATTCTGGTGTTTGGAGAAAGATCTTTGTAACTTCAGCCTTCGGCACCACTGTGAAATGAGCAGACCTCCCTCCCTGTTGAAGACTATTGCTAGCCCTTACAACGCTGAAGCTCCTGGAAGAGCCGAGGAGCTCTTTGCTTAGCAGAACTTAGATAGCATCTCCAAGTTCCAACATCAGAAACTGGCAGACTCTTAATAAGGAGGTCAGTACAAAGAGAACAGGAGCACTGAAGACTCAAGTGCTTCTGCCTTCACAGGGGCTGTTTCACTGGCAAGAGCAGAGGCGCACTAAACATAGGGTACGTTTCAGTTCATCTGTAGGGGTTGGGCAAACCTGGCTCTTAGATGGTCCATTACAACCAGTAACCCCAGTGCTGTCCATCCTACTGGTTCTGGCTTCTAACTAGCTTCTGGCATGAGACTCAGTTTGGGTGAGCTAAGCATCAACAGCAACTAGACTTGATCAATTCCCTGCTTAAGAGGAGAAAGCTTTAAGATTAATGAACTATTTAAATCTACAGATTTGAAGCAAACTGACTTAAGGTCACATTATTTTCAGTTTGTTTTCACAGATTTTTTTTTCCTGAGCCATAAAAGGGGGCAAAGCTGCATCTTTTACAAAGCAAAGGAAATGAAATACTTAAACTTTTTTCGCATAAATGTCAACAAATATCTGGACAAATAGTCAAGAGGGATCTTAAAAATGTGTCACACAAATGGCTTTTTAAAAATTCACTTGACTATTTAAAATCTTTGTGCTTCGTTTTTATAAGAAAGCATTTGGATACCTTCTGGATAAGTGAAAACTAACTTTCCATTGCTGATGGTCCTTTCACCATATGGATTTAAAGAAGTGAAAATCAGCCCAACAGGGAGGGCAACCCTGGAGTACCTGGACTGAAATGAGAGAGTGGTTTTCCTTTTGCAGACCCATATTTGCCCAACATCATTCCTCTTGCTTCCAGAATTGATCTGAGAGCAGCAATCAATTTTCCTTCCTTTAAAAATTTAAAACAAAAATTAAGAAAATATTATCCTGAAATGTGCTTATGACATAAGTCTGCAGAGCTATTAAATAATGCAAATACAGTTATTCAAGTTTCCAGACAGGATATAAAACAGCTGGATAACATCTAAATAAAAAAGTGGCCTTGATGGGACACTGCCAGGAGACAAGCCATACGTTTGAACGTGAAGGTGCCCTGCTTAGCCTGAATAGAAATTAGCTTTGAATAGCTTTGATAGGAAAAATGCAAATTTTACGGGGCTGAAGGGTCTGATTGGCAGAAATCAAGTGATCACTGAAAAATGATAAATAGAAAATCACTTCTGAGATTTAAAACCAGGACTTTGGGGTAGCTTATAACTGTATAAGATGCAATGCAAATCAGCATAATGATCAATTAAAGAAGTAATCTATGTCTAGATTTAAACAGGTACTAAAAGTAGTGAATTAAATTTACTGCGTATGGTACCTCTGCTGCTACTTAATTCCTGAAAGCCAGCTGGAGAGCCAAATCTCCACCTGATTCCAGATGGCCAACAGGATGGGAGTCTGAAGTAGAGGAGCTGCTGTGCAGAAGACCGGCTGGGGGGCTCCCTCCTGCTCTACCACCTGGTTGGTGGGGGCTCCTAGCAGACATTCCTTCCCCAAGCCACACAGGGCTTTCTAGGTAGTGACTGGCACCTGGAATTGCACTCAAAAGCCTACTACAGTGAAGGTGTAACCTGACAAGTGTGACTGACCACTACGAAGCATCTTGGACTAGCTGAAGGGGTTTTTTTGATTGGGGGGGGGCGCCTTCAAGGACAGCCTCATGTAGAATAAGTTCCATCACCCTAATCTGGAGATCAGAAGGGCATCTCCTTTTTCAGGTAAGACCACAGTTGGTGAACCAGCTGAGGCTCTACCAAAGCTCCCCGCTACGTTCTCCACGTGCTCTTCAAACCAAGCCACGAAATCAGGAGGATTCCCAGATGGTAGACCTGCACAACCCATCAAGAGTCAAAAATGCTGCAGTCAGTCAGCCTCCGCATTGCAACAATAGCTCCCCCTTCTTTGGATTGAGTCATGCCCAGGCAAAGTGGGTGCTTGGCATTATGTATCTAAGCCACTGCAGAGCTGTAGCTCCACTTAATCTCCACCCCCAGGTGGCCCTAGACAGAATAAGGCAAAATGTCACCTTCATTTCTGAGTGAACATGCCCAAGGGAAGTGCAGGAAACCAGGCCTAAGCCATTGCCTTCTAAGCTGTTCTGGAAGTTCTTGTCTATAAACAAGGGCGATATATAACCACCTCAACCCAGAATTAATGATGCTTGTAAAAGGCCACTGTGGATTGTTTCAGTTTATACTCATGTCAATTTGCCAGCTTATGAACTTGACTAAGTCTGGATTCAGCCTTCGGTCTAGAGCAGTGTTTCTCAATCTTGATGACTTTAAAATGTGTGAAGTCTGCACATCTTAAAAGTCATCAAGGTTGAGAAACATAGCATCTTCCTTTCTGATTGGTGATGCTTGATCTTGCTGCAAAGTTTCTATCTAATCGTATTTGATTGGACAGACAGAGCATCTTTCATCTTTCCTCGCCCTCCCTTTTTTTAATATGGACTTTTTTAGAAGGATGGTCTGTGACGTTATTATGGCCTGTTGTATGCTGAATTTTAATGGGTTGGGTTCAAGACTGTTTTCTGCAAAAAAACCAATTTAGATATTTTTTTTTACACACGCGCAAACACAATTCACAGTATGAACTTCATTTCCCTGTCTTCTGCTCTTAGTTGGCTCCATCAGCTTGGAGAATGAGTGACATGGAGTTTCTTCACTCCCTTGTGGAGATGGGAGTTCTGTACATTTTTTTTTATATAACATGTGGTGACTGAGTGGGTGGGGGAAGGTGTGCTGGAACACTAAATTTTAATTGGCGTGGATTTATAGGCTCTGAAGCTTCTACAAGAGGTCAATTAAGAGAGGAGGAAGAAGCTGGGAGGCAGGATCTCCTAAAGGCCATAATTAATGGGCATAATTGAGGGAGAGGATCATATGGCCCACCAGCACCCCTAACAGGGTTTCTCCACTTTTATGGGGGGGGGGGCTGCACAGATGCCTGCCTGCCTGGGGTGGGGGAGACTACACCTGGCCTCGCCACAGGGAGCTCTGGAGAGCTCCGGGTCTATTTCCTCTCTTTGTCAACACTGTCATTGAAATGCAGATTGGGTTTTAAAAGGGCTCTCCAGTTCTCATGCAGGCACCGAGGGGGGGGGCTGAGGATAAAGGGCACATGAGCACCATGTGCAGAAAGAAGAAAAGCATTCCAGAGGGAGAAAGTGTCGCTGGACCTTTCTAGGAATACTAAGTATGTTCTGGGAAGCGGCTGGAAAAATAAGCCTTTCTCCTTGTTCAACTGATTTGGGGGAGTGAATTTATCCCAAAAGGCATCTGGAAGACAAGGGAGAGTTAAGCAGAGAGGAGAGTTCGGAAGGGCAGCCGAGTCTGGAGCACCAGCTGCCGGGAACATGCTTTGACCAGAGTCCTGGCAAGGGAGCCAGACGGGAAGGGGCAGAGACACATACAGAAATCTGGAAGCTTAAAATCCTTGGCATTAGGTAGAGGAAGAAGTGAAGCCTCCGTGCTTTAAACTTGCCATGCATTGCTGTGGGTCAGTCCTGTGTTGTGAGGGAGGGTCTGGGGGTGGGTGGGGTGCAATTCTGCATGCACTCCACAAACTCATTTCTTCTCTGGGACAAGTTCCCCAAAGAGGGAGGGAGGGAGGGAGGGAGGGGCAGGGCCAAGCAGCTTGCTCAGTTCCAGATACCCTGGACCAGGCACCTTCTGGGACTGGTATCGAATGGGGCCCACTTTGGGAGGAGCCCCCTGGTTCCAGTGGAGGGCCATGCCCGTCATGCATTTCTCCCCATCCACAGACATGCTGATGCTGATTTGGACACTGGTCAGAACAAAATGGCCATCACACACGAGAAACACCCGATCCACTTCAGACACACTCCGGCAATGCAAGCTTGGAAGGAGACGGCGAGGAGCTGCAGGGGGAAAGAGCCACCTTTCTAAAGAGGGTCTCAAGGAATCCCCCCCCCTTTTAAGGCAGAAAGTGCAGGATAAATACGTTTGCAAATTGGAGAGTGATGGAACCTTGGCCAATGAGACTCGAAAACAACTGACTGTACCTCAAAACAAAGGCAGCCTTTTCTGCTCCTTTTCCTTGGATCTGATGTTTGTTTTCTAGGGCAACAATTTACTTTTCAGGATAAAAGTCTCCCAAAGAGGCTTTCAAACAATGTAAATGACTGCAAACCAACGTATTATTTAAAGCCAAAAGAGAAGATTTCCAGGATCCGTGTCAAGGGGCAGTTGGTGTTCACGGTAAAAGTAAAGGAGTCCCTGTGGATTATACCCTGCTAGTCGTTGCCGACTTTAGGGGGTGACTGAGTCAGCGCTGTCCAAAGGCATTTCTGCAGTCATGTGCCAGCATGACATCACGGAGTGCCGTTACCTTCCCACTGAAGTGGTACATTTATTCACAATTTCATGCTTTCAAATTGCTAGGTTGGCAGAATCTAGGGCGAGGATGGGAGCTCATCCCAGGTCTCTAACCTGGGCTGCCGGCTTTCCAGCTGACAAGCCCAGCATCATGGATCCATCTATTTATTTATTAAATTTATATGCCTCCTATCTTACTATCCAGAATGATTCACAACACACACTGAAAATCTCAATACTGGGATTTTCAGATCAGTGCTTCTCTAACTTGTTTTGTTTTATTCTCTTCTTTAACTTTATCTAAAATATTTCTTTGCCATTGCTGAAAAAACAAAGTTGGAACATTCCTCTTTTGACGGTGGAAGCATAGAAATGGGCCCCAGATGTCTGGTTCCCAGGCTTCCCAACTAATCTGGACCTCCCTGTGGCTTACATTACGAGGCACCATCAAATGAGAGGCAATCACACTGCACTATTTGTGCTGCTGTACATAATGGCAACTCTTCAAGAAATAATGGCTTTCTCTGGAAGAAGCAGCAGGCAGTTATTGGGCAGGCTAAAATAACTCTGAAAGGAATGGGCAATGAAACATCGCACTTTCTCCATAATGCCAAGATAGTCACAAGAGACAGTTGCAAGCTCTTATGGAATTTTGTTTTCTGTGGATAAACCTTGAAAAACTTTGGTCCACCAGTAGATAATTTGGTACTTTCCTGCATTTCCACTCAAACTGTCAGATGCAAACAATCAGAGGCACTCATGGATAAAGAAAAGTCAGTAACTTCATTGTCTAGCACCTAAGTTACAAGAATCCCACCAGACTGCTTGCCTTCCCCTGGGAAAGACCAGACAAAGCTTCATGGATCTGGGGGGGGGAGGTCAAGCTTTTGCTGCTTGTGACTGTGCAAGGACTCCAAGCTAGGCCCTCGCTTGACTTCTCCTTCCAGCCTAGCTAGCAGTTTCCTAATACAAAGCAGGACTAGCTAATTGCAAAAATTGAAGGGACATATTCCTTAAGACTCCGGGCAATCATCATGAATTTTCCTGGTAAAATAAAAGTGGGGACGAGCCATCATTTAGAAGCAGAGCATAGCTTTGCTATAGACCAAGGCTAAATTTCAAGATCTCTAATAGCAAATGCACTATTTAGAGGAGTACAGCAACCCTCCTCTGACCAGCCACCTGTATAAAGGCAGCTTCCGATGAAGTCAACAATGAAATTCTGCTGGACCAGCTGAAGCACAAACTCCCAAGTCTGATCAGGATTCTTAACCTGTATGTAAACCACCCATGTCCTCTTTTATTCTTCCTGACAGTTATTCTAATGACCTGCCAAGCTAAGTGTCTCTTAAGACAGAAGGGGAGCATTTTAAGCCATAAATATAGGGAGGCCTATCTTAACTGAAGCACAGTCAGCTTAATGACATTAAGGTCATTTCCCCAATGTTTTTTTCACTCTGGCTAAGACCCCAATAGTCATCCCACTTTGAAAATTGACACCCGGATGAGGAAGCTGTCCAAGGATCAATGCAGGAGCAGAAAGAGAAAGAGAGGTGTCTGGCTTATCGGTCCTGATCCAGGGATGGCAGCACGTGTGAGCCAGCCTGCTGTTGAAAGATTCAGGTTATGTCACTGTCATGGGGATATGAAAGTTTCACACTTCTCTGGCAGACTTCAGGAAACCACCGAGACACGCAGAGAGGATATTAAAAATAGAAGTGGATCCCTGGTGTCTTTTCTGCTCTGATATCCTGATGCTTCTGCAGAGGAGGGGAGCTGGCCGTGTGGAATGCAATTAAATGCCTGCAGAAGAGACCAACCCGGACCCCCTTTCAGGCCTTAAAAGTCAGGAGAGGGTCTGAGACCAGTCCTTTTGGAAAGGTGGTTTTCCCCTGCCCCCATTTCCTCTCGGCCCCTCCCCGCTCCTCGCCCTCCTTTTCTCCCAGGCTTGCCTTGCCCCTTAGCTCAGCAGGGCGAAAAGAGAGAACAGGAATGCAATACCAACCGTGAACTGCCGGTTCTGTCGCCGCCGTTGTGTCTACGCACGGGAACAGAGTTTGGAGGAAGGGAAGAAACAGGAGGTACAGCATGCAAAAAAGGGAAATGGAAAAAAAATGGAACAGATCATATATGAGAGCAAGCTTTCCAAGAACATTGCGTGACAAGCAATCATAAAATGAAAGGTCAAAGCATTTGAAGTGAGTTGCACTGTTTTAAGAGTCATGCCTTGCGCTTTTAAGCCGGGAGCCTAGAGGACGGGGGGTGGGTTAGAAAGACCCCTGGGCTGCCTGGCTTCCAGAGGCTGGCAAGAGCGCTGCTTTCTGGCGGGGCACATGCAAAGCTGGAGAGACCCCTGCTCCCCCCAGGGAAGCCGAAAGCAGCTCCAGATTGAGACGGGGGGGTGTGTGGAGTCCTCTGAAGGCTTCGAACATTCAAACATTGCCTCTGCAGGTGGGGTCTCCCTCTGTGCTCGACTGCTGGAGGGTCCATGGCCTCCGTCCCCTTCCCCAGGTGCAGGAGCGACAGGAAAAGCCCACTGCTGCCTTCTTGCCACTGGAAATCCAAGGCTGTGGCGGGAGAGAAGCTTTGCCTCCAGCAAGCCATGCAGAGATGATGGAGGGAGACAGCAGAACGAGCAGGCGCCATCTTGGCAGAGGGAGAAGAGAGGGGTTCTTCGAAAACCACCCCCTCCGCTCTCCAACATTTTGCCATTTTCCCATCGCTGTGGTTAGCAAAATGGAGCAGGGCCAGAATTCTATGTTTGCTTGTTAAAAATGACAGGTCCATATGGACACCAACACATACATGCACCCTTCTCCCAGAGGGTGTGTGTGGCTGAGCAGAAGATGCTACTGAGAGCCAGGCGGAAGGGGTTCACATAATTGTGAATGTCTCCTGGGGTGTCAAGATCACAAGGAAGTCCTTCGCAGGGGGCTTTGTTCTCCAGGGACCAGGCCTCCCTGAAGCTAAAGGGGTCTTCATACCCACCCTCCTGATGGGCCTGTGGCTCTTTTGGGACTCGGCAGAGCAACCCCGAAGACTACCTGGAGTTTGCTCAACATCAGAGTTTTTGAAGAGTTACAGCTTATGCCGGAGGTCGCACTGGCTTGGCCCACCTTGATGGCCGGCCGGTCCATCCTTCTGCTCTCTAAACCCCAGTCCTAAAACATCACAGCAGGAACCGGAAACGGCACGGGCTGTTTCAGCAGCACCAAACCCCTTGGTGGGTCTTTGACAGGATCTCTGCTCTGTCGATGCTGCTCTGTCAGGTGACGTTGTCACCAGACACAATCCTGATTCCTTTGTGCAAATCCAAGGACCTGCTGAGGGACCCCCAGAGGCTTTCTCTAGTCAGCAGAGGCAATGTTGAAATGAAAAAAAGCATGTCTTTTTGCAAAGTGCTGCAATACACAACTGAGCCCACAAACGACCTCCCACTTCAGTAAGCAAGGGTGGGGCGGTGTTTCTCCACCGTTGGCTTTCTGGCTGTCTGGGCTCCTTTCGTCTGGCACCCAGGGCTGGACAAAATAAATAAATACCTGAACAACCCCAGTGGGGCAGGTGGGGCAGGACCAGGCAGCATCATACTTACAGATGGAACCTTCTAGTATGTTTTATATTGACAGAAAACCACCTCTTCTGCACAACTGAAAGAGGCATTTGGCCCAAAGTGACATGACTGCAATTCGCCTACAAATTGTCTGAGCCTGCCTTACGTCACAGGCAGGGCCTGAAGGGCTCCAGGAGCTGTTCTTACACAAGCAGCTCTAGCCAAGTCAGAGCATCAAAACTACCCCAGGGTAGTGCAAGCAACACAGAGAGCTTGAGGTTGGCCCTCTGTCACCACCAGGGCCTGGCCAAGAAGGCCTTCCTAGGAAGGGCACCCTGAGGCTTGTGTGCAGTGCAGAGTGGGGACAAGACGGGGTGGTGGTGGTGGCGGCAGGTGGCCCAGCTGAGTCAACCTGAGCTGGGCCTTCTGTTCTGCAATTTGGTGGCGTCTCCACAAGGAACCCTGCATGCCCTCCTGGGTGGCTGCAGGAGACGCAAGACTCTGCAGGAATCAGGACCCCTGTCTGTGCGCTGGAAAAAGAGGATCGGTTAAGGAGCATGGTTCCGTGCCCACAGTGCAGCTCGCTTTCCCCGTCCAGGGACAAAGCAGGAGACAAACAAACAAAAATGGAACACAAAAGTTTCAAGCGGTTAAGGCGAACAAATATTCCAAGTCAAACAACATTATCTTGGCTGCAGCTGGAATGGCAAAGTTGCAATTAGATGGGGGGGGGGATGAGCCACGGTGAGCAGCGGAGTTCGATAAAAGGGGTCCGGCCTCTCCGGGCAAGGCAGCCTCGTGGCTGCTCTCCTACGGCCTTCCTACTTCAATGCTGCCTTTGCCTGCCGAAAGAGGTAGAGGCTCTGGGGGGAGAAACCCATATAAGGCACTTTCCAGCAACGCAAAGGCAACACACCGGATCCCCACTCCCCCACCCCACTCCTTCTGAAGTGCAAAACCCAGCGCCCATTTCAGTCTTTGGTAACAGCACCAAGAAACAGATCAAGATCAATTCCAGAGTAACCTAAGGGGGGGAGGGGTTCTCCATCCAACTATGCAACACCAAAGTGGAAAATGCCAGAAGGGTCTGGACCGATCAGGCCTTTCCAATCACTTCTTTAACTATGTTGTGAAGAGGAAATCACTAACGAGCCCCCTCCCCACCATCATCCCCCCCCCCCCGAGACAGCTTGGCAATATTCATGGGAAACCGTGGAGCTGAACCTGCTCTGCGGCAGAGTTTCATCTATTCAGATGGCTTCTCTCCAACTTAAAATTGTTCACTGAATGTGACAGACTGAGAGTTTAAAAACTAATCCATAAAATTAGTCCACAGTCTCTCGTAGAATGGATTTTTTAAATGAAAATGAAAACCCAAGGACACATTTTTAATAAATGCCCTAAAAGTTTGCACAGGCAAAGCCTGGTATCGTGAAATTGTGTAGAGGGAGTCCAAGGCGGTCTTGAAAAACTGCCTGGCCTTCAGTTGCCCAGCCCCGTTTTCACCCGCCAGCCGGATCGGATCCCACGAAGCGCTCAGGCCGATGGGGATGGGGATGGGCAGACTCCAGATACCGAGCCAAGTTTCCTTCTCAAGATCTGGGAAGACCAGCGCGGCAGAACAAAATGACTTTTGACAAGAGGTAGCTTGGGCTTAGATATGAATGTTATTGAATATTTCACCATGTATTAAATTTTATTTATCCTACTGGATTTCTGATCCAAGACCGCAATATATAGTAGTTTTGTTCTGATCTGGGCAGCACCAGTTCTAGGCATCTCACTCAAGATGGAAAATCTGGAGCCCACCCAAGTTTCTTAGAAGCAGAACAGGATGGAACAAGTTTCTGGGATTGTAAAAGGGTGGTTGGAAACCTGCATTCATATTTTTCCTTTGTTCTGGATTACATTTCAGGGAAACTCGAGAATGGCTCAGCTCACACCAGAAGGTGAAAAGACAGAGCCATGCAAGAGATGGAGAGATGAAGAGGAAGAGGGATGGAGGCCGGCAGATCTGCAATCCAAGTCACAAGAGCACATTGAGAGAGTGGTCTGCTTGCACTACCCCGAGACCGGATGTTTTGTAAAAATAATCAGGATCCGTTTAGGAATTTTCTGTGGCATGGAAAATTATTATTATTATTATTTGAAGCATGGCACCGCACGGAGGACTGTGATTTAATGCTTCACCCTTCTCTGCTCTCCTCCCAGGCTTCCTACCCTAGCAAAATGGAAACCGTCTTGCATCAGCAAGAAAAGCACCTCCGAACCATTGCTTAATCAAAGGTCTCCTGCATAAGCAGCCGTGCAACGAAGCCTTGCTCAGCTCTTTGTTTTTCCCCCAAGTCTAAAGCGCTGTGGATGTCAGGGCAATTTGCATTTGCTGCGCTAAGCAGGGCTTCCCAAGGGAGTCCAGGTGGGTTCCCTTTTGCTGACAGAGCACTGGAGGTCCTTGAAGGTGGAGAGCCTTCTTAGATACACAGGAGCATCCAGGCATGCTGGAGAAGAACCACTCTTTCTGGGCAAATTCTTTTTGGGTCTCCTGGTCTTCGAGAGGCAGGTCAACTGGGAAGCAAAACAAGGAGAGCAATTGTGGTCAATTGTGGTGAGCATGGAATAACTGGGTTGGGGTGGTCTGTGTAGGTGCTGAAATGTGTGGTTTGGATGTGGGGTCCATATACAGAAGGTGAAGGAGGACCAAACTGGGGTTCTTCTGGACAGGAGAAGCTTGGGGGCAGCTTACTGTGGAGAAAAGATGAGGCTGAGGGGCTTCTTTGGAAAAGAACCTGGGAGCTGAGGGAGGAGGCAGAGAAGGGCTGGGAAGGTCCAGCGGCCACTGCAGGGGCTGTGCAGGGGGAGAAGGAAGGGCCTGTTCCAGTTTTACCTAATTTCTCCCATCAAATCCCTCCAAAACCAGAATGACTAATGATGAACTATGGCTGACCCAAACTTTTGGCAGCACTTCTGAGATGCAACATTTGGTTTCAGATTGGAAACAAAACCTGCACACATCTCAACACAAGAAGACGTCCTTCCTGGGTGCCAGCCTAGCTCAGCGGCAGAAACTTTGCCGCTTTGGGGGGTGGGGATGGGGGGGCTCCAACTCCTCCCTTTTAATGTGGTTGCAGAGAGGCTGGAAAGGTCAGGCTATCGCAGGGACCGCACTAAATTAACTTGACATTTTACCAGAGGCACAAGAAACCAAAGGAGAGAAAAAATAACTGGTGAGAACTGAGTCTTTTGCCTCAGTCTGAGAAATGGTGCTGGCGACTTCGCTCCATTGTGTACTACACAATAACAACACTCTCGGAGAAGAGAGAGGAAGTGATGGGCCTTATCCAAAGATCGGGGGGGGGGGACATTTGGTTATTTCCGAAGTCCTAAAAAAGGTCTCGCTTCCTGGGGAGAATCCAGGACATTTAAAGGGAGTCCTTCCCATACGACCGCAATTGGGACTGGGAACTTTCGCTGCGGTCGTTAAGTGACCCGTTCCCCGTGCTATGATCGCATTTTGCCACAGTCGTTAAACGAATCAGCATGGCTGTTTGCCCCTTTGGGATGATCACCTGGACAACCGGAAGCATGTGGCATTGGAGAGAAAGGGACTAACTCCCTAAGCTCCCTCGTGCAGAGCGGCCCACGTTGGGTGGCAGAGCCCGAGACAATCCGAAGGGGAGTTCCTGTTTGGGCCTTCAGTCAGTTGCTTCAAGGGGAGGGGGCTGCACAGGAAGGGAAGAGTGGCAGCCAAGGCTTTTAGGCAAGCGTTCATTCTTCCTAGTGAGTCCTGCATGAAATGGGGGTAATTATGCTAATTTCATTTGGAGAATGGTTTCCGTTATATAAACCTTTAGCACAGGAGAAGAATATAGACTCCTGGAGTTTTATGCCGGCACTTAATCACCGGTGTTTGCCTGTGGAAGCTTTTAAGGCTAATGGGTGGCTCCGAGTTCCACGGAAATTCATTTCTGTAGCCATTTGACAGGAGATAATACACCCAAGCAAATTTAAGCAGGCCACCCACTCCCTGGCAGAAGAAAGGAGGGGGTCAGCATTTTGTCCTCTAACCTTTCCTCTGTTTGAAGAGAGAGAGAGCCCAAGTTAAATCCCAGGCAGGCTATATCAAGGCTTCTGGATAAGATAAATACATACACAGCTTGTCTACTAAGACGCTGCAACGCTGCGAGATCCTATCCATCAAAAGAGGGGATTTGACAAAATTGCTGGAGTGGCAATCTCAGCTTAACTGAGCCTTGGTGCCAGATGGTGTGTTGCAACAAGAGTGCTTGGGGCTGGAAGAAGGAAGGAAGGAAGAAGAGGACAAATTCTTGAGATGGGAGCTGCAGGGACTGAAGACTAAGGGGCCTTCTGGGAAGGCTCACAGTGACACATTTTAAGAAAAGAGGAGTGGGTGGGTGAGTGCTTAAAAAGAAATCCCATGACCAATTACCAATAGAAGATAATATCTGTAGCTCAGAATAGGGATCTCCAACCTTGGTAATTTTAGGACTTGTGGACTTCAACTCCCAGAATTCCTCAGCCAGCATGGAATTCTGGGAGTTGAAACCCACAAGTCCTAAAGTTGTGAAGCTGGCTGAGGAATTCTGGGAGTTGAAGTCCACAAATTGTAAAGTTGCCAAGGTTGGAGAGCCCTGCTGCAGAGGACCAGCCCTGTCTTCTAGAAAAGCATCATGTCGTTCTTCCTGTGGGAGAAGGCATCTTCTAAAGAGGGAGACAGGTTTTCTGATCCAGGAATAGTGTTTTCCACCAAGGATAAATTTATGCAGAATCAATTAGCTTAAACTCACTGAATTAATTCTTTCTTCCCCCTTGATAGCCAAACCCCTGGGTGCACACACAAACATACAAAGCCAAGGGGAACCTCTAAGAGGAGAGTAGATTCCACAAAGATACGAAAGATGCCCAATTCACCCAACACAAAGGGCCTATTTGTCTCCCGTCTGTGGCTGCAGGTAACTCACAGCAGGAAGAAACAGAAAAACGAGGCAAAGGAAGACACACAACCTTCTACAAAGAAGATTAACGTCTGTCAGCAACAATCTGGCCACAAAATTAAGTGACATACCAGCTCAGGAGGAACTGAGCTTAAAAGATGAGAGGGAATGCGTATCTTTATCACACACTGAAAGTCAGAGGGGGAAACGTGATGAAACCAACATCTTGGCATCGAGGAGGGATTTTAGGTGAGGAGAAGAAAATTGAGCAGGTAAAAGAGGGAATATCTCTCATCTTGGAAATACAGGAAGGTGCCTTACAGCCCATTTGGAAAAGAGTATTTTTGCTGGGGTCTGTAAAACCTTCTACAATAGACCCTGAATCCCCCAAATGAGCCCGTCAGAGAACAGGCTGGGATTGAGGGCACCACAGCTGGAAGGATTCCTCAGATTCTGGGACAACCAGGTCAGGACTCTGCTCTGTGACTGTGGGACACCACAGGCTTCAGGGGAGGAGAGGGGCTGGCCAAAAGTAGGTTCAATGAAATACTAAGAAAAAAAAAGAGGCAGGAGGGGTCCAGTCCATGTTCTCCCCAACCCCACCTGGCCTAAGAGGCCGGAGGTGGTCTTGAGTCAAACTTCTTGCTCTGCTGAGGCTGGACTTCTTCTCTTAGAGAGCAGCTGAATCCTTCTCCATCAAGTTCAACTGTTCCTAACCCCATCATCCCTTTCTAAAGCCTCTGACTCTGAGATTAGCACCCCTAATTTACTAGCCAACTCCAACTCACATACATTATTTTCTAAAAACGTCAAGATTTTGCTTTCAGGAGTCAGTCCAAACACCTGACGGCCTCATGGATGATCAATGGGGATGAAAAGAGAGCCATCTCCTCCTGCGATTCAGGGAGCACAATTAAAAGCAGTGAGCCAGGCAGCCATCCAGGAAGGAAGAGCACCTTGAGCCGGCAGATATTCCCACACTTGCAATTGCTCCCCGTCATCAAATGAGCACCCCAAGACACCAAAAGGCACACAACATTAATTTAAATTAATGAAGCTCTTTTGCATGGTCAGATGTGAGCATGACGAGAGGAAGGCTGACTTTATACCCCTCCCCTCCCCGGCTTGCCCTTGATCTGCTCCTTGGAGAGGGTGAAGGTCACCTGGAAACAACATCACTAAACAACCCACAGAGTAGGCTAGACCCTATGACTATACAACTGTGGAAATAAATAAGCCGCACAAACAAGGACTCAACGAATCGGCTTTCTTAAGAGTCTGGAAGGAGAAAATTATAACGAGGCAAAATACTTGACGGTCAACATAAGAAAAAATGACGGTTAAGGCACACAGAGAGGAAAGGTTTTGTTATTTCAGTAGACCCAACATTTTTGAATGTTCTCAGAGAAAGCAGAGCATTTACGTTGTAGGACAGGGGTGAGAGCATCATGACAGACAGACAGGAGGCCAAAGACTGCCAGGTGAAGCAAGGTGGAAGCCACACGGGCTGCTTCTGAAGTGAGAAGAGCACAATCTCGCCTCCCGTGCTGGACGCGACCCACAAGTCCACTTCTGGCCATGAGCCCAAGAGGGAAGAAGAAGACAAACCCCTGCAAGAGAAGATCCCGGGGGGACGAGGGAGGTGGGATATGGCTACTCTCAGGTGCTGAGACACCTGCCCTGGAAAAGGCAGGTACATAGTGGCCAAAGGGTGGCTCAGAATGATGGGTGGGAGAGGTCAGGGTGGGGCTTTAAGGGTGGCAAAGCAGCCATCTTGGGTACAATGGGCTTGCAGCTGGAGAGGGTGAGGTAGTTGCACGAAAACCAAAAATCAAATTAATTGTCTTTATGAAGAGTGATGCCTGTGAACCAGAGCTGAAAAGGAGAATCGGTTCTCTGTATTTTAAAGAAAGAAAAGCAGAACTCAAGTTGAACCAAAGTCAGTCACATCCACTTGCAGACTACGGTACCCTAAAGATTTCAGCCCTGTTTGGCTCTCTTGAGGAGGGTGATTCAGAAGTGAAGAGGCCCTTGCAAGGCCTACAGCCCCAAACCCTTTCGAGTCACATTACCCAGGCAAGAAAAAACAAAATAAACCAGGAATAAACAAAGTTGGAAAGAAGCCTCTCCCTCTCTCTTTCACGGTCCCTCACCTCCACCCCCCCCTTCCCTTTAGGTAAAGCCCAACACATCTTTGGGCTTCGACCCGGAGGGCTTGTGAAGGTACTGTACCTGCGGCGATGGTGGTGGAGATGGTGGAGATGGTGGTGATGGTAGAAAGGGAGGTGGTGGGAGGGAGAGTTGTGGGAAGATCTAGATAAAAACACATAAACAAAGAAAAAGAAAACAGAAAAAAGCAAATTAAAAAGAAATGAGCAAAACACAAAAATGGTCAACAAATTAACAAAGAAGCCAAACGAAAGGATGATGGTTAACAGCTTGGCTCAGTCCTGCCATCACTGATGGTGGCCACAGGGCGATGCCCCTCTTGCTTGGGGTGGGTGAGATCCAACCGCAGTTAGCCTCCTCCTCCCCCCCTCCCCCCCAGGATAGGGAGCTGGGCGGGGGAGATGGAGAGGAGATGGAACAGAAAATTAGTTACAGATGCAAGGCCACACGGAATGGCACGGGGAGGACCCCCCTCCAGAACCCACCAGAGAAAACCCCACTGAGGTTGCATGTTCCCCACAGGAAGGAGAGCTATTTGCACCATTTATGAACCATATTAAATCCTTGTGTGTTTTGGTTTCTTCAGCTGGTGCTTTGACATCTGAAAAAGAGGGGCCAGGCATGTGTGTGTGTGGGGGGGGTGCGGGCAGAGAAACCCCCGCTGCGTTTAACAGACCAAATATCAACACCAAATAAGTCTGTGCCTCTTACTCTTTGCTTCCTCCAGAAGCTTCCCCCCTCCATCAAGCCATCCCAGCAGGATATAAAACTACTTCTAAGCCGGTAATAAATACAAAAGGGAACGAGAATGTCACGACTAAATATCAAGTTGGATGCATGGAAGATTTTAGTGAGATTTCTTTTAACATAAAGTCAATGTCTTTGGGACTTATAAATATTCATACCCAGCCCAGGATTCATGCATTTTTCTTCTGGTTAGTACATTTCATACTCCAATGGGTGAAATAAAGGGGGATTCTCCCCTTTTCCTTTCTGACCACAAAAGGGAAGGGGGTTGGCCTGTAATGCCAGCCGCAATCTCTCCTAAGAGCACCCAACGTTTGCAAAGAACTGGTGGCCTCTTGACTTGCTAGAGGGAGGACAGAAGGGAGGAGAGGGAGAGGAGATCCTGGGGGGAGAGAGAGGAAGCGCCACATATCGCTGCCCAAATGATCAAACTGAATGTGTTAAGCACAACACCCGACTTTGAACTTGGGAATGAATCGTCAGTAATGGAGCTTGAAATGGTTCAGAGGCTTTTGATTTCAAATTTTATCTTAAGCATGTCAAACTTCTCATCACTGACACATCTACTACTCTTTTATCTTCAAGAGAGCTCTTGGATTTTCTAATTAATAAATCCAAACTTGAATTAAGTGTTTCACCTTTATTGTGTGCTTGGCACAACTTCTTCAGGAGGGAGTAGATATGGCTGGGATGCGGGGCTGCTGAGGAAGCAACGCTCAGCTGCCCAACCCTCCAGAGACCTCTTCAGCAGATGCCAGGCAAGAGAGGCCTTTTGGGCACCAAATTAAAGGACTGGACAATCTGGGAAGGCAATGGCAGAGGAACAAATTGCTTTGTTCCTGGAGTCCAGTTTCAGAGAAGCTGCCTGGCTTGATCTGACTCCAGCAATCAGCCTCCAAAGCCTCTGGACGCCCAGCAGCGGGGCACAACACAGGTGGTCCTCTTGTGTTTGATCCTGGATCAATAAAGAGGCTCTCACTTTATCTATTTCTCCTACGTCCGTGAACCCAGCTCCCACACAAATGTGCCAAGATTCGTTTTAGAAGGTGGCCACATTCGTCCGCAGCAAGATAGTGGCGGTCTCCGAAGCCATGCTGCTGCTCCAGGTCACAGCTCCTTTCCACATAAACAGCATCCGGGTGGTTTGTGGTGGAGAATGAGTTTGGAGACTGCAGTGCTACTGATTTCACTGGGATAGGTGCACCAGGACCAGAGATTCTCTGTCTCCTCCGTGATGAAGAAGGCCACAATTTTCCAGAATGGAAAGGAGGCCAGGAAAATTTATCCCCTGTGTGTGAGTCCAGGGGATAAACACAACACCAGCTTGTTACCTCTCACAGGCAACTGGCAGCAGCATAAAAGGTCATAAGGACCTTCCTTGTTCAGTGAACAAGGTTCTCTACGGACTGTCGCTTGGGGCCATTTTGATCCATGCTTTGATACAGGAGATCATCAAGGAAATCATATCCTCTTGCAAGATTATCTGCAAAGGAGGATCCTGTAGGAAAGGGTGTTTTGAGAAACACCCTTTTCCTACTCAAAAAGAAGTGAAATATATTTATTCTATACAGCTGGTCAAGCACAGAGAAAGATGAAAGGGAAAAGGTACTGAGATGTCTTGAGGTCTGGGACCTCTGACTTCTCCATGTGAAAACAAATTTGGCCAGAAGCAGCCAACTTGGCCGGAAAGTCTAGAGAACACAACTTCCAGCCCATGTGTCAAGCACCAGTTTGGGGTAGCTGACCTGACCTGTCACTGTTTGGAGAGATCAGGGATACTGATCACATTCAGATATGCCAGGCCTGTCAACTTCTGCCCAGCTGACCCTCAACCAGGAAGGGTTCTGCTAAAAAGAGAAGATTTGGGTTTGGAGTCCAAGCTTGACTTCTAGTGAACGGGAGACCAGTGCTAGTCTAGCATGTTTTAGATGCAAGAGAGCAGACCAGGAGACTCTTCTAGAAATTTAAGCTTGGCTTCATCTAGTTACCAATTCCTCTGGGATTCAACAACTGCTTGCCTCATTTTTACAGAGGAATCACAAGAAGGACAGCACCTGTTCAGCTCCCGTGAGATGCATCAACTTGGGCAGGAATAACAATTCCATTTGCCTGTTAAAAGAAGAGGGGGTCCAACTCTGTGATAAGAATACCCTCTTCCAATCTGTGCTTCTTCTTGCTCTTCTTAGCCCAACCAGTATCCACTCCTGAACACTGATTGTGGATCAGCCAGTGCCCTTTGTTTCATTGGAAAAGCTAGAGAACACCAGTTAGCTCAATCATACAGGAAGGAGAGATGTAAAAGTTCCTCAGAGAAACCAGAGGGCAGACTATGTCAAAATGCTGCCAGCTTTCCAAAACTTGGCACCACTAGCCAAGATGTCTACCTGTTCACACCTGCAATCAGGTAACTTCTCTCTATAAAGTGGTGTCTCTATGTTTCTCATCCATTTTCTTTAAGCACACACTTATTCTGATTACAGACAATATTTAATGACTGGTCCTATTTATTCTGGGAGGAAAAAGCTTTGCAATTGGTTGACTGATGGAAGCTTTCTACTTGACCCCTAAGAGGAACAACCTGGGACTCGGCCCTTGGTGCCTTGGCTTGAAGCACAGAAGAGGCTTCAGTGTGAATTAGTACAAAGATAAATACTTGAAGGGAGCACCGCTGGGGGGCCAGGGCAGGCGTGGGGAGGGAAGAGTTCAAAGGGGGGGGGGAGGAAGGATGCTTGTAATGCCTCCACTCAATTACCTAAGCTTTCACATTTCCTGCTGAGCTGGCTCTGTCAACTAAATCCCTGAGATTCCATAGTGATATTTCACTGAACGGGACTTCCGACAACAGCCGCTGCCATTCGGGGATGTCGTGGCTGCTTTCATTTTGGAGCTTCGGAGTCCATCTGCCCTCTCGGCTGGTTGCCGTGGCTTTCAACCCACCAAACTCTCAACAGGGTTGAACCCATTTGCAAGCAGATCCCTGGTTCTGTTCAGGGGATGAGTTTATTGCTGCTGATGATGCCCAACTTGAAGGCCTGGTCCAAGGAAAGGAAGTAGTCTAGCAGCACACAACAGTTTGTCGTGCAGTTTTCAGAGTTTTTGGTTATGATAGATTGCTGGAACGGTGCTTTGTTCCCCTAGATCAGGGGTAGGCAACCTTGGAGGAATTCTGGGAGTTAAAGTCCACGAGTCATAAAAGAGCCAAGGTTGCCTACCCCTGCCCTAGATTATGCACCAGTGGCATTCTCAGCTGATGATCTGAGGAGCCCTGGTTAAAACACTAAAACAAAAATCCCCCGTTTTTCTTCACAGTTCACACAGCTCAAATAAAATATGAGTGGGGACGTGGCTGAACTCGTCCAGCCAAAGCATTTTCCCTTCCTGGTTTGGGACTGCTCCTTCCGCGGACAAAATTGTAAGGGCAGGACTGGTCTACTCGGTGCCAGAAGAAGACAACGACCTCGGAGTCAGGAGGAGGAAGGAAGGAAGGAAGGAAGAAGCTAACCAGCTTCGTTCCAGTTACGCTTTCTTTACAGTACGCTCATGCTGGGCCTGGGTCCAAGGAGGGCAGCTGACCAGAGCAAAAGGGGGCTCATTTGCCGACACCACGCCCCCTCCCCAAAGACCTCGAGAGCAATTCTGCATTAAGGCATCTGGAAGAAAGGTGCGCTGGTCTCACGTACCGTATACATAAAGCGTGTAATCAGAAAAGGCCGTCCCCACTTGATTGGAAGCCTCACAACGGTATGTGCCGTTATCGCTTTTGTTTAGGCTGTCAATGTGGAGGTTTGACCCTGACACCAAAACGTGCTGGGGCATCTCATCGTCGACTCTTAACCACGTCACATCAACAGGCCTGAGAAGAAGACCCAAAGAAGAACATCGTGAAAGACCTTCCCGGGCCACGCGGCTCCCCCATCCCTGCAAGCATAAACTCCAGCCCCAATGAGTCTGTCTGAGAGAAGAAAGAAAGAAAGAAAGAAAGAAAGAAAGAAAGAAAGAAAGAAAGAAAGAAAGAAAGAAAGAAAGAAAGAAAGAAGGTCAAAACTGTTTCCGCACAAAGGAACCAGCTAATCATAAACAGAAAAGCACACTGGGGGGGGGGGAGGAGAGAGGTTGAAATGATTTCCAGTCCCTGATCTGTCCAAGCCAGAAGCTGAGCATTTTCTTTCAAGTCAGACATAACCCAACCACTACATAAATCAGTGGTAAATCTTATGGCTTTCTGAATTACTCTGGGCACCTGGAATGTAATTGCCAAGATAGCAATCTGTTTCTCTCTTATTCCTTCATAGGAAGAGTAAACATTAATGTTAAGCCACAATGTGTGATGGGTTCCACACAATGAATAAATTAGAATATATCACAGAGAACAGGAAAGACAACACTGCAAAATACGACACTCAAAAGCAAAACCCAGAAGCATGCAACCAAGCCAAGCCAACAGGAGGGGAAATTAAAAAAAGAAATAAATAAGAAAGAGAAACAAAGCCGAAAGACTTTACCTAGCGCAATGTGTCTCTTCTGTCCAGTGCACCTTTCCTTGCAAGACAGCTCCACTGAACAGAATCGCTGCGTGTCAGTTTTAGATTTGAATGCATGGTGGAACATAGTGGATTTACTGGTGTGTGTGTATGTGTAAGCGTGTGCGCACGAGACTTCTAGCTGAACTGGCCCAACCAGGAACGTATCGATTAGAGAGTGAGGTTTTTTAACCTTGGCACTTTAAAATGTGCAGACTTCAAGTCCACACATCTTAAAGCTGCAAAGGGTGAGAAACACTGGATTAGAGATATCTCTGTTCTGGTTAATTCATTTGAGAGACTGAAAAAGGAAGGCTCAGATGCAAAAGCTGTGAGTTGTAAAGAATTAATAGTAAGTAACACCCAGCCTACAAAGAACCCTTTCCTTGCTCAAAATATTTGTCGTTTCTTCTGCACTAATGCTCTGCAAAAAGATTTCATCACATTCCTGCTCAGAAATGGCTCTTAAGAACCTGGATATAAAAAGCTACTGAAAAACTGCTATAATGCTTCAATTTTTGCAACAGCTTATTAGCATCTTCCATTTAGGGATTTGGGGGCTTAGGGAAATGAAAACCTGACAAATATGAAGTACTTAGCATGGGTGAGAAGGGATCTTTCTCTCCTATAATTCCATGCCTACCATGTTCAACTAGGTGGCATATCCCAGTCTTTCTGTAGCCCAGCAGAGATCCAGGGTCTTCCGCTCACATCCTGTCTTTCTGGAGACACGCCGGCAGCTTCTCTACTCTACAATGACTGAAGGCCACCAGCTGCCTCAAGTGGGATGGTTGATGGCACCTGCTTCAACCACAGATGCCATCTTGGTACCTCCACTGCCTGATGGCCACAAAGACCAGTACGAGGAGCAGGATAGAGACGAGGCCGAGAGATGCGGGGGTTCAAGAAGGGACAACTGCCAGAGGGTGGCAAGCCAGAAGGGAGGTTTGGCCACACAGCAACTCAAGAGAGGTCCTGCTCTGTCACAGCAAGCCAACCCCCATGTCAGAGCCTCACTTACTCTGGTTTCCCTTTGACTTGGCACAGGAGTTCAAGCAGGTCTCCTTCCCTTGTGAGCGGCTGCGGAGGAGAATTCTGCAAAACTTGTACTTCAGGCTTATCTGCACATCAAAGACACAACACAGACAATGAAAAAGAGAGGAAAAAAAAATAAGAATGAATGAACGAATGAATGAATGAATCACCCCATTACAAAAAGACACCAAGCAAATGGCTCATTTGGTTAATTCTTTAAAAAGACAGGTCCTGCAGAAAAAAATTGTCAAGTGCTTACTGCCGCTTGCCCCTCTCGACTGGACCTTTTGATCTGCAAATTATCCTGGCATTTCCCCAAATTAAGTTGACTAATAAGCTCCAAACCTCACATGTTGATAAGAAACCTGCACGCCAAGGCAGAGGCTCCCCCTGGTTCTTGCAAAAAGAAATTTTGTTAAATTGAAGTTTATCTCTGAACTCATTCGAGCTAAAGGAAACTCATTTGCCTTCACGCTGTGGTGAAAAGGCAGATTTGCGGTGTTCAGAATTGATACCTTTTATCATGCATCATATTTTATGGGCCGGCAATCCTTTATGCGGTGGCAAATTAATAAGCTGGGCTCTTGTGGGAGCATTTGACGAGAAGGAGAAGGCTGAGCGACACTCCGGTTTCTGCAAGAGCCAAGGAAATTTTCAACTCCCCCAAAGCCGAAAGGGGATGAAAGCATTTTACACCCAGGGAGAGAATCTGGGAATCCTTTGGAAAGACCCTGTAGGAGAAGAGCAGGGACGGTTGCCCTAAACCAAAAACCACGGCACAGATGCAATACCCAACGTCACCAGGACACCTTCAGAGGAAGATCATCTCTTCCTTGCTATGGACATTTTAGGGGAGAGAGAAAGACTGGCCAAGCCAGGAGGAGGAGTCAAACAGGGAATTAGTCTGGAATCCTTGTGTAGGCACAAAAAGGTAATTGACTCCCCTTGAATGCCATTGAACCTTATCTAGTCTGGCCCAAATAAAAGCCACCACTCTGGGAAGATTTCTGTGTCATAGGCTTGAGCAATCACGTAGCTAATTGGACTCTTCACGTGTGGATCTACTTGTTCGCACTGGACACACTGAATCAGCACCTACTGTAATTTTAGGAATGGCCAATAATAAAGAAACATGTTAGATTCTGGTTATTTGTATTCCTTACGAATCCTGGGATACAAGCCAGGTTAGGAATAGACATGTACAGATTAAAAGACAAACACAAGACATTCACAATTAAATGCAAAACACTTTTAGCAACCACATTTTCTATCCTGGTGGTAGTGTCAATGAAGTTGGATCACTTTGCAAAATCTAAAAACGGAGAGTTGGAGCAGATCCTGGCCCGTAATTGGTCAGATAAGGAGTCTTCAACTCAATCCTCATAATGAGAGGACAATATTAACATCACAACTGAATTATAACGAAGTGTAAGGTTTCCTATTATCCTATAAGAAAATAGCTTAACAAGGTGTCTTAAGCATCACAGTTTGCAAATTCTATAGTATGACACACACAAGATTGAAAAAAAGCAAGCGAAGAGGAGAATGTGCTACACCTTAAAAGAGTCACAAATTTATTACCGCATCAACATCTCATGCCATAAAACTCATTTTCTCTGTAACAGACTCACATCGCCCCCCCCTCCCCTCTGTCAGTGGTTATAATTTGAAAATGCTATTATGGAGTTGACGGTATCAATTAAGATAGATAAGTAAAAGGTAACACAACATAATACAAAGCAGGCACGTAATGTACATGCACAAATACAATACAACCCACAGCTTTTCCAGAAGCAAGGAGGGGGCTGCTCTTTTGACACTGTTGGAGGGAAAGTGTTGGACTCCACTGAAGCAACCACCAAAGATTGTACAACCATCTCCAGGTCAGAATGAGAGAGTATCTGGACCTCTCATCGTAACATAACCCAAATCTGAAATTCTGAAATTCCCATCAGCCCCACTCCCCTCCCCCTTTCACCTGCACTTGCCCCCTTTTCACCTGGGACTCAAGAGTCTCTCACTGGTCCCCACTGCAAGTCACACAAAAAAAGTCTTGGAAGGCAGGGGAACCCAGCATTGGCTCTGAAATACTCAAGGATCCCCTCGTTCTGTTCAAGAAAAGCAGGCACTGATACACTTGGACTGAGAAAGAAAGTCAATTTTTAAGAAAACCCTAAAACTGGAGGAGGAGGAAAGCAAATTGGAGTGAGTGACTCTTTAGACATTTGTGGGAAAAAAATGAAGGGAATCAATTAAATAAATATCAGCTAGGACAGAGTTTCATGGATAAGAAAAGAAAACTGTGGGAGATCCACGCTGGTTTAATGAGCAATCAGCTCTCCCCCAAAAACAAGAAAGACTGACGAGGAAACCAGGGAGAAATCAGAAATGAAAGGCACTAGAAGGAGAGGAACAGGATCTTAAACCACACACGAAAAGCAGAAAGGCAACTAGCAAAGGAAAAATAAATAAATAAAACAGAGAGGCATGATAATTGTTGCACACTGAGTATCTAGAAAAAAGGATTTTAAATAGGAACAGGAAAAACTGGAAAAAGCTATTTTAGTAGACTTGCAAGGATGAAATAAGGGAAGAGGGGCTACTGTAGACGGAATTAATGGGAACAGTATAGTTTGGCAATGCTTACTAATGGAAAAAATGGGTCAAGATGCAATTAATAATGAAAAATGAAGAGCAAAAATACAGTTTAAATAGTAGTATTATTGTATTGTTGATTGACGTTGGGCTATCATTAACCAGTGGGCGTCTGTGGATAGCAGCAAGTATAAATCTAGTAAACCTAATAAATCAATGGTTTTGATTTTGACATTAAAACCACACACATTCTACATAATAGGAAGAACAGGAAGGGAAGCATCCAGAGGAAACATGAGACATCCTGTCCCTGAAAGGATTTTTTTTACAAAAGTGTGGGATCAATAGCAACAAAATCAAAGGTTTTTTCCCCCAAAGGGCATAGAACAGAGATAGTAAAGATTAAGCCATCCTCCTCATCCTCCTAGAATAACAGAATTATTAGCATGAAACAAAATCAGAAACTGAAGAATCTCCCAGCATGAAAGGAAGACCACTGAGGAACTCAGAGCTGTAAAAAAATGGGTTTGTGAAAAAGCACAATCAACAACACTGAAAGTGGAGGGTACGGCAAGCAAAACTGAGTATCAGCACAATCTTTTCATAAGACAAAATCAGTTTTAATGATGCATGTCACAGAATAAAAGAATTGCAGCGTTAGAAAAGATTTCAAGGATCCTCTGGTCCAATCTCTGCAACATGGATAAAAACCAAGTCAACCATCCGTGATGTCCAACCTCTTCTGAAAAGCCTCAAGGACGGAGAACCCAAAACCTCCACAGATAGACAGTTCAATTATTGCACAGATCTTATTGACAAAAATATTTTCATTATATTTAAATGAAATCTAGGTAGCTGTAATTTGCACTCATTATTCCTGGTCCTACTTTTGTAACAATGAAAAATAATTCCTCACTATCTTCCCTTTGGCATCCTCATGAGGACCTGCACTATGATGATACCCCTTAGACCCCTTTTCTCCAGAATGAACCTCTCAGTGCCTTCGGCCTTCCTCGTAGGCCACGTCCTCCGCTCCTTGATGCCCTGGTTGCATTTAGCCAGTCAGACATGGATCCATATTAGTGCTGTGCTATCTAAACCAGACTTTAGCAGCTTGTCAATGAGAATGTCATGTGGAAACTTTGCTGATATTGAGGTAGATTATCCCGCTGCCTTCCCCTTTTCCAATAAAGAAGCTCCCTTGTCAAAGAAGGAGACCAGATTTGTCTCACATGGCCTGCTTTTGACAAAGCCTTGCTGACTCTCAGCAATAACGGCATTATCTTCAAGATGCTTACAAATGGCCTGCTTTATTATTTGCTCTAACATCTTTCTAGGTATTGATGTTGAGTTCACTGGTTGATAATTACAGGATGCTCTTTCTTTCTTGGAGAGGCGATTGCACTGGCTCTTTCCCAGCTGTCTGGCACATCCCAATTCTCCAGGTTTCCTCAAAGTTAACAGACAAAGGTCCTAAGAGCTCCTCAGTATTCTAGGGTGTATTTCAACAGGGCTTGGAGAAATAAACACTGACCTACTCAAAAAGATCAAAGTCCAGCATGATCCCATGTCTTTGGATCTCTAGTAGTTTCTGATCAAATGCACACCACACTGTATCTTGCACTGGAACTGGGGTGCTCCATGGGGGGCTTTGCTCATGTGGGCTCTCTTGTAGTTGGGACATGGAGCAATAACTCCAATAACTACAAAATCTCTCCCCATCTACAAAATCAGCTTTCAACAATGTAGGACATTACATTCTGGAACCTCTGTCTCAACCCACAGCTGATCAACTGAACTCATTTGGGCTTTCAACTGGTTTTCAATGAATTAACCTATTTCTCTTGTAAAGGTCTGAGAACTAGAAAGCTGCTTTTCAGCAGGATGGAAATGACACACCTAAACACCTTCATCGGGAAACAGAACAATCCCAAATGAGATGCCCCCACAACTGGAAACATTTGGAGAAACATCCAAGGCGAAGTTCACTTTTATGAGCAGGCAACATGTTTTGTAACTCATACACTGTTAGCAAGTGACACCCCACACAGAAGATCAATACATATCGTCTGAAATCCGGAAGAAGACTGCATTTATGTCCCAGTGACCTCTGGAAATCCAGCAAACCTACCTTTCTGGGCTCCAAAGGCAGCTTGTTTGCATCTAGACACTGTGTCCAATATTTTCTTCTCTGCAACACTCAGAAGTTATGATACACAGTCACTTAGTAATGATAAACCAGGTTGAAGAAAACATTTGGCTGTTCCCGCTACTTGTGAAACTGAAGCTTGACTAATCCTTCCCTCCTATCTTGATAGCAGAAGCAGCTGAACTCCTAGGCCACAACACGTGTAAGGCATGGCTCTTCCAACCCTCATGGGTGGCAGCCCGAGCTGCAAATCATGGAAGAGATGAGGCAGGGAATGATGGGCTAGATCCAAACAGGGCAGGAGAACAAGCAGAGCAGCTGGACCTCAGCCAGACCAAATGGGTCAATGATGGTGGAGGGGACATTAGAGCCACTTCAGGTACAGAAATGCTTTGGGGCAGTCTTGAGCCCATCATCCCCTGAAGGATGCTGGGGAGCAGTAGTCAAGAAGGTCAAGGAAGACACAAAAACAAAGCAAATAGTTTGGCATTATTCACAGAGTTCAGATAAAACTAAAAATTGAATCCTCTTCACTCCCAGGCACAAATCTCTACCAATTCCCTTATTCCCTCACAAAGTAATAGATATTTCAGTCTGGAGATTAGGCCTGGATTTGCTAAATAACCTTCAAAATGCCTTCCCTTCCTTGTTCTTGGAAAAACCCTGTCGACTTCTTGTTAAATTAGCTGGTTAAAGACTGCAAACCCTTCAGCATTTGCCACCAATCACAAGCTGCACGCACAATTTGCCACTGTGCAACAAAGACAAAGCCCCCAGATCAGAGGATGAGACGTGCTCAAGGAACAAGGCACATTTTGGCATCAAGGACGGTAGGGAACCCCCACCCCACTTTATTCCCATCAGCGTGGCTTTTTAGTCATTCTAAGCATCCCAGGCTTTTGGGCTCAGGATCGGGTGTCACTCCCCCCCCAATTGCCCCCTTGCTGGGCGTGGGAGCCCCACGCTGCTCCTGCCTTTGCTCTACGCTTTCCACCAAATTCCTCTGAGAAAGACTTATTAATGAGCTCACAAACGAGCACCCAACTGGGAAATGTCACAAAGAAGGGAGGCTAATGCTCCAGGAAAATCAAATAACTGTACAGTCAGCTGATTGGGGGGGGGCGCTTTCATATTTACAATAATGCTACTAATAATATAGGACCCCCAGTAAATCAGATATTCTGAAAGGGTCAACACCTCACTGAACAAAACAGCTCATTTATTTATGTTCAGAAATCTCCAGATGATAAATTATATTGAAGTTAATCACTTCACTGCATACTGGTGCAATTAATATCTGCACTCACCAGAAGCATGCAGATTAATAGAAACACGAGGTGCCTGCATTGGTTGGCGTCTTCCTTTCTTTGTTAAACATAATTGGGCACCGGGTATTCTCTTGGTATAAACAACTAACAGGGGTTACTGCGGTTTCCCTGGGTGTGTGTTTTTATAAGCAAACAAGCAGACATTACAAATATCTGGGTTCTATTAATTATGACTCTCTTCTTCTCCTGTGGCTTTAAGGCTCTGCTGCCTCCCCCTCAACATTGCTTCACCCAAGGAGGGGAAACGCACATCAAACACAGGCAGCAAGGCAGCTCTTCCCTCCTCTTCACTGCTTTAGCACAAGATCTTAACGATGTCCTCATCTGCTTTAAGGCTCCATTTTTGTTTTTAGAAGTGAATTTGCACACAATCACTTCCACAACTGTGAATGTATGCAAGTCAACCAGTGCAGACAGACGCAACTCAAAATGGCCTGTGGCCAAGCCTTTACCGGCAGCTAAAAATCCCAAAGCAAGATTCTCAAATCTTCTTTATCCAGACTTATTAAAAAGGGGAAAGGCATTTGTTTACAAACATCTTGGCAACTGGAGAATTGTACTTCAAAAAAACCCCCAATTTATCTCTACATTTTTATTGCAGACATTTCTTGATTCTCTTACTAACCTCCCTTTGGGGGATGTAGCTTTCAGGTAGCTACCAGGTACAGCTAGCTGGTAAAGAACGTGCAGCTCCCCTGCACTTACAATACTTTCCAACTCGCCATCCTCTTTCCCAACTTCTGAAAAGCCCATTATCTCTACCTTGGATGATGGCTTGGCTGGTGAGACCTGCTGAAGTGTAAAGTCAGCCGTGGCACAGTAATTTTTCCCCTGGAAGTGTTAATGAAATACTCTGATGGACGTTAAAGCAAGAATAGAAATTGTGGACTTCAACTTCTAGTCACGCAAGATATCCAACACTTTAGATGGTCCTCTAGCTACTCCTGGAGGACAAGGGGAAGCCAAAACTGTTCTCTCCCTACAGGACTGACCGCTCCTCGAGGGAGAAATCATGCTGAAGAGCTTCTGAGGTTAGGACAGCACATCTCAAAATGCCACAGAATCCACACCCTGATACTTGGCCTCTCCAGGACAGCCCTTTGGTTCAGGAACATCTGAAGCAGCTCAGTTTCAGAGCTTCATGGATGGCAACAACATGAAGAGGAGAATTTGGGACACATATTTAGTTTTAGTTCTCCCACTCTAACCCTTTTGTTACACAGGCCAAATTTCTTATCCAGAGATCCTGCATGATGAATTTCTGAATTTGTAAAACAGTAAGGTTACTTCCGAAGAAGCTAGTTATGGCTTATATGTAGACAAAACTCTCAGAAATGCTATCATACAAAAAAGGCTCTGCCAGATGCAAAATTTAGCTTCCTGCCTGAAATATCTTTGTACTAATTTAAAATCTCCTTTCTCTCCCCTCTTGTTTGTACAGATTACAAATACCTTTAACACAACTTGCTCCAAACTTCAAAATATTAACTATGAGGAAGAGGAACCATAATCCTTGCTTGCTGTCCAAAATTTCTTTCACTTTGCCATCTGTTTTGATCGCTGTCATCATCACCCCAACATTTCAGCAACTCTTGGCTAGAAGTGATGGGAGAAGGCATCGCCCCCCCCCACTCGCTATTCATTCAAAGACCCTGATGGCCATAGGGCAGAAGAGAGACAATGCCTGCTCCAAGGAGGGATATTCTTTGGCCCAACAGAGGCTTCCAACATGCACAGATATGAGCCCAAGACTAGCCTGACCACACTTCTTCTAGACACGAGGAGAGACTGGAAGCTTCCAGTTGTTATATGCCACAAGCCAACTTACTTGGATGTGTGGCAATGGTGTGTGGCACCATACTGAAGCTAATTGCTCAGGAAGCTTACGGTATTCTTCATTCAAAAGTTGCCTTTTGCTCATTCCCATATCAAACCTTTTTCTATGGCTTTATGTGGATTTAAGTTAATGTTCTCCTTTTAAGAACTTGTCCAGAATCTTTTTCTCAAGGTGAAGGGCTCATCTATCCTGCGACCATTCTCAAATACTTCTTTCTCATTTTCACTCTTCCTTCCATTTCTGTGCTAACGCTAACATGCAGCTGTCTATTCAAGCCTCTGAGCAAACATGAATTAGCTCACAGCCTTGAAAAAGCTCCATAGATAATTTGAATTTCACCTACTAATACCTTCCTTTTTATTACAAGCTGCTACCTTCTGACTTCTATCTTTTACTAAGTATGCCCAGTGAAAAAATAACTGGTTGTGACTGCGCATTCATTGGTCCAGGGGAAGAGGATGCCTAGATCAGCTCACACCTGGGCCAGGCAGGGAGAACCAAGGTCCAGGATCTTCAGTGTCCTCTTCCACCAGGTCTCTCTCTCCAGCTGCCAATTGGGGAGCAGAAGATTGGATGCAGCCCTGTGGCCCAACGTTAAGACTCTTCTTGTTGCATGGTGGCAACAAGGTGGTCATCTAACAGGTATGAAGTCCTAACAGTGAGCCCAGCTCCAGGCTCCGATTGCAAATCCCAGAGTCCAGCAAGCTTCTGAGAATGGGCAGTCATTGGGCTTGGTGTTTACAAAGTGTTATTCTTCTGAGCAGCTGCCAGGAAACCAGGCGATATAGTAATTTGGACCTCAAGCAACAGACAAGTGGCTCTGCTTCTCTCTAAGCTGCTGTGGCATCAGCACACCAAGAAAGAAGCAGGTAAGGTTTGGTTTGAGTAAGAGAGACACAATTAAAGAGTCTTCAAATACCACCTTTTCTCCACTGACAGAACTAATCCGGGACATCTTTGACCTCAAAAATGTTCTGATTAGATCCCTGTAAATAAATAACTGCCTGGCCATGAGATGAAGCCCTAGAGGTCTCCTGCACGGTCCTCCCTGGGGTTGGAAGAAGGGAGGTCCTGACCGTTTTCCAAGGAAGTCCCACTCTGCGTACTGACACACGGATGTAAGTATCTGTGAAAGCTCTTCCGATCAGACCTAGCAAAGGTGCTAATATGTTATTAAAGCTAATGGGGCTCTACCAGAAATGCTAATGGACAGAACGTTTGCATAAATGAATTACACATTAGCACAGTGACGAGGCTGCCACAACCTGCCAATTTAGGTAATATCTGATGGGTTTTTTTGTTTTCCCATTATAGGGATGTTCCTTCCCCAATACTTTTGGGTGATATGAAAATTGTAAGCAAAATGCTCATAATGGAACAACATAATGAAGCAGAAGAAATAAATTAACACGGGGGAGGTTCTTTGTGTAAAGTTATGGTTGAGTTGCAAACGCAAAAGGCAGACATCGCCCTGCCATAGTTCTGGCTCATGGTGAAAGTGGCTGGCTGCTTAAGCCATGAATCCTTCCATGCTTCATATGGCACTGCATCTGAATGGCACTCAGACGGGATGGGGCACATGCCAACCCCCGGGATGCCGCTCACGACTGCCACAGTCCTGGGCAATACTTCAAGGTAAGCAGCAAAAGGAAGCACAGGCAGATCTTTTCTGCCATCCTCTGGTCCTCTAACTGCCTGAAATAGGAAGCCACAGCTTAGTGCCAAGCCAGTAATTTAACTTTGTGGATTTACAGAAAGTTATCTTGCAATGACAATATTTATAGGATACGTGGTTATGCAGCATTTCGGCATAAGCAATAGTGACAGCCAAAGATTCAGGGGGGAAAAACAGCATAAATGGGAAAAGGAGTCGGTTGGAGAAGCGTGAGCCACCAAGGAGCCATGCCAATGTTGACAGGGTCTCTGGAAGGGCTGCTGCTGATATTTCAAGATAATTTGATGGTGAACCTGAACTCGCTGCTGCCTGATCTCTGAAGTGGCCCAGAACGGCCGGCTCAAAGGCCGCTGGCAACTATTAAAGAGGAGAATTGAACTTCAGGACTTCGTTCAACACAGCTTTAACTGAGCCCGAGGCCAAAATTGTCATTTTGAGATATAATGAGGAACTGAGAAGACACAATGACCAGAAGACACAGGAATCATATTCCAACAGAAGTGGAAGACCAGGAAGACTCCTCTTCAACACATACAGTATACTGAGCCTCTGGCCTCACTTAAGCTGATGTCTTCCAGATGTTGCTGGACTGAACCTCTCATAGATTTTAGCCAAGTTGGATCTATGGCTGTGATTTATGGAAGTCCCAAATTACCTGGAAGGCACCAGCTCATGGAAGTCAGATGTCTGCATTAAAAGAACATTCGTAGGCAGCTTTGTGTGATTCACCCAAGAATGAACGGTAGAACTTTTTCAAAAGAGACATGAAAAAACTGCAGGAAAAGCTTTAAAGTAACATTCAATACTCTGAATATCCGTTTTAAGAAAGCCAGACATAAACAGCATAGGCACAGAGTGAAGAGCTTGTGATTTTGGTACTCACACATTACATCAAGGTAGTACTTGGTCTGCAAGTCTTTAACGGCAGGATGGTCTACCTGACAGACAACTGGGACCCCATCATCCTCCCGCTTGACCTTTAGTAAGAGCTGGCTGGTCACCGTGTACATGTCTGACCACTGCTCCACTTCTGTTTTGCCTGCAGAACAAAAGAGACCAGGGAGACGAGAGAGCAGGTCAGCCACAAAGGGCCACAGGTGACCACCTCACTGCCTGCTGTGCTCCTCTACAACCTAGCTGTATCTCACAACTATCCTGGAATTTCCTACGAGCGTGCAATCTGGGGAAAAAATCCCGCTGGGGCACGGATTCCTTCTGTCTTTGGTGCCCTTGAGCCACAGAACGTCTGCTGACCTTACCTATCTTGTGCTGGCATCCATTCTTGCACACCCCAAAGACGCAGAGGGCCAAAGCAGTCGCCTAGGGGAAGACCCTACTCCCTCGTGAGCATTCTGGCTGCCCTCTTGCCTGAGTGGAGACTTGGAAGAAGGGGAGAGGAAAGACTGGATTCCGAGGTCATGAAGCTCCCCTACTGGCAAAAGGAAGCTGCCCGGCTCGTGCTCTTCCTGGCTCCTGGATTCCAAGGGAGGGGAGGCCCCACCTTCGCCTCGTGTTATTAAACACGAGACCTACAACCCTCAACCGCCGGGATTCTAGGATGTCTTCCAAACACTCAAGTCCACGGAGCCAAAAAATCCTCTGATGCCACTGCCAAAAGCCATCATCAATAATCAAGAGGGAAAGTGACTCCATGGATTTACATAATTAAAAGTAGTAATTAAAATATTTAAGCACAGGTACCATTGAAGACCAGAAAAATGCGGTGGCAGCGGGTGGAAACAGAGACATCCCACAGGGCTCCCTGCCAAAAGGAAGGGGAAGGAGAAGGGCAGAACGTGAGGAGGGCTGCGATGAAGGGAGGGAAGGCTGGGTGGGGGGGCTCCCATGGATGAGGGAAGCGCCACCAGCTGCCTGGGAGCTTCCTGGTCTGGAAGGGGCTACCACACCATCTCGGCAGGCAAAACCAACAGAAAAGCCTAATTAGAAAATCTGCACCCCTTGCATTACAATCCTAGGTTGCTTTGCTTGCTTGGTAAAATTTAGAGGAGAAACAAATGAAAGCCACATTCAGTAGATGCTCTCCTGAAAGTCAGAGTGTGTTTCGCTTGATGGGCACGGGGGCATCTGCTTGGTCCTCAATGCCACTCTTGTGCTGAAGATCTGTCTGCTTTCAGGGTTGAAGTGGCTCTTCTCAACTAAGAGGCTGGCAGGGAGGGTGCCCCACTGAGATAGCCAGGCCTTTGAATCTTGGCTCAGTTACACAGCTGAAACATTTGGGAAGCCTCTCTAGAAGTAAGAACAACAGGATGGAAGACAATGCAAATAGGTAAAATGTGAGGGATCAAATGCTGAAGGATCAGGTCATGGCAAGGATTGTATTTCGTTTCCCAGTGCTGACTTACCACCTGAAAGAACCTAAAAATGTGACCCAGGGCTTTAGAAGGAGATGGATCACACAACAAGGAATGGGGTATCCTCTGTCAGGGGTGAAGAGGTCTGCAGTGAAGCTGACAGACAAATCAGCACCCCATCTTTTTTCCCCAGGAGGAACTTGTGGGGAGAGCTGTGTCTGAGCTGGGGTATGGCTTTCTGCTGGATTGGGTTGAACTGGTGGTTCAAGGACATATTGGATGAGCTGCCTAAATACAGGCTCTGAGGTTGTCTGAGGTTATCCTCAGATACTTTGACTGTTGGCTGTCGAGGAGAAAGCTCATAATATGAGTCAATCCTTCATTCCATGGAGAATAAAATCAAGGTGATCAGCTGAGGCTGCGCCAGGCCCAGACTCTGCATCTGAGGTCAGGTCACCTCTCATCCTCCCAAGGCACCTCTAAGTCTACACCATTAAGTTGATGGGTGGGGGGAGGAGGGGGTGGATCTACCAAAGAGCTCCTTGCTGCCTTTGAACCATTTGATCATTGTGGCTGGCCGGCTGGCCATCGACGTGCAGTTCAGCTCAATCTCCTCTCCTTCCACTGCGGTGTCCTTCTGGGATTCAATCCTCAGGTTACGTGGCGGGACTGGAACGAAACAGGTCAAAAACACAAAAGCGGACAATCTCAGTGACTTGGAATCCGACAAGGCACCACCAAGAAGCCTTACCAGGATTTTAACACCAAAGCAGCTCTTACTTGCATTTTTGGAGCTCCTTCCTGTTTTTTGACATCTCTGGAGCACCAATTCTCCATTTTTACTATCCCCAAATAATTAACATTACATAGTCTAGTGGGATGAAGAAGACTGAGTAAGAGAAGAAGTACGATCTCTCTCTCTCCTAAAACCCCCCAAACCAGAATGAACCCAGAAATTAATTTTAAAAGCGTCTGCCTCTATAGATAGAAAGTTGTAAGCCGATGTAATGTCTTAATAATTAAAAGAGATAGGAAAAAAAACAACCAAAAGAGTGACCTGGATAACTTTTCTATATTGGATTTACAAAAAGACTTGTTAAAGCTTTGAAGAATTTTGCGAGAAGGGACAAAGAAAAAATGAAAAGAAATCAAATTCTAGGACATTATTTGAAGGGATTAAAGATCAAGATTGTTAAAAGTAAAACAAAGTACTTTAAAGTTGGTTTTTTTGATCAAAGTTAAAATAGATATGTTGTTATCTCTGGTAACCTTAATGGGCTTTGCTGATCAGGACTGAAGATGAGGCTTTAAGGATTTGTTTACAGATAAGGGGCGAGATTTGGGAGGAAGAGGTCATTTCTTGTATTTTTTAGAGAAGGTGGCAAGTTTTTATACTTGTGATGAAGGGGAAAGTCATTTCTTTATATATTGCTTTTCTTTTTCTTTATTATATCCTCATTTCTTCTTTTCTATTTTTTCTTTTTGGCACTTCCTAGTTTTTATTTGTATTAGTTTTATCTCTTTAATAGTAATTCTTAATAAAATTGCTATTAAAAAATCCAGAACTTCAGAAATGACCCGCCACCTTGTAAATCGCAAAGAGAGAGCAGACGCCCAAAGGAGCCGTTATTGCACCAGAAAACATTTTTTTTTTAGAGGGCGGGTGTTTTTTCCTTCCTCTTCAAGCTCGCATTCTGCGCAGGTTCCTCATATTGCTGACATCCAAAGCCGAAGGGATCAGGCAAATCCAGCAGCGTCTTGAACTGTGGATAATCTGAGGCATAACTAGAGAACCGTGAACCCACCAAAAACGTCTGCAAGAGGCCTCACAATCCCTTAGAGAAGAGAGGAAGGGGGGGAGGAAGGGGGAGATGGAAGAGCTGGGTGGCTTCTACTTTTTAATCAGCGATCCCAGCATTAGGAGATGATTGCTGTTATTTAACAAAGCTCTGAAACAAAGATTTAAATTCGCGTTGTTGGGAATAAGTGGCCTTTTTGGTTGTGATTTGTTCTGATGATGCAATTGGGTGATTCAGCTAGGAAAAACAGGGCGGGGTTGCTGTTTCTCAGCTGAGGAGTAAATATGTTCTGAAAATCATTTGGGGGTTCCAAAAAGCAAAAGAAGAAAAAGGCTGACGCCCATCACCTTCCAGGTTGGACAAGGATGCGCCTCAGAGCAGCCGGAAGGAAATGTTTGTTTCTCCCCAACTCTCCAAGAATGGGGAGGGGAGGGGAGGGGTCTTCAGCATGGGGGGTATCCCAGGAGATGCCCTGCACCAAGGCAGAAGACAATCTTGTTGAGTCCAGGAAGGGAAAGGAGCCCTGAAGAAAAAGCCCAGCCCTTCCCAGCTCTCAAATCTGAGCAAGGCAGGAAAAGAAGGACGGCCGTGAAGCCACATCAGGAAGCAATTCTCAAAGCTGAAGGTAGCCCAGTTTGAAATTCACACTGCAGGCTAATTTTAAACTTTCATAATATACTATCAGACGAAGAACTGAACCTCATGAAATGCAGAAGGAGAGGAGAACCCGTGTAACTAATCAAGGAGCGCAATCTCACTTGGAAATTTCTTGCTGCAATTCAAGCTCTCTCATTACCAGGATCGTCAGAGGCCAGGAGGGCCCTTGCAGAATCCGTCAACTATTGTGGATGGGTCTGCTCTGCCCACTGTTACTCTTTTGGGAACGACGAGTAATCGGAGGGCAGACTGGGAGGACCCTTCCCCAGTTGGCTTGGTGGCAAAAGCAGGGCTAGACTTTCTCAGGCCAACAGAGGCCCCCGGGAAGAGGAGGAGGAGGAGAGGCGTTCGGAGATTGCACAGGATGGGCTAAAGCTACTGCTTGGCTCTGGCTCAATCTGAAATGCTTGATTTGCTAACTAAAACATTTTGCTTGATGCAGAAATGCCCCAAATGGGGACCACACACACACAATGTTGGCATTTATCACAGAGACTCTGGTCGATTGTTAGTCTAGCAGAGAAATAATAATGTTCCACAGTACAGTTATTACATCAACTGCCTCAACTTTTAATGCAATTTTCACAAGGGCCTCCAGTGCAGAGAGAGTAAAGGGGGCAATTAATCAGGTGCAGGTTTTCAGGGGCATATTCAATGGGTCCAGAGCTGAGTGGGCTGCATTTAGGCAGAATACTTGCTTTTCACAACTGACTGCAACCATGAGATTTCTTAAAATAAGCAGGCTCAAAATGCAGACGTGGGCTATTTAAAATGATTTTATCACCTTCTTTGGGCAATATGTTTCACTTGCAGAATATGTTTTTATAGATGTAAAAGTTTGGGGGGAAGACAAAGATTACTGGAGCCTCCAGTCCTTGCCTGGGAAATCAAAAGCAGCCTCTCAGACAATTGATACTGGGCTAATTGCAAGAGCTTCTTTGAAGACCTTCTTGGGTTTCCCTCCTCTCTTTATTTCTCCTCTCACTTCAGAAATGGACATTTGTTTTCCACGAGCTGCTGGGGAACCATTCTACTGCTATCTACATTAGGCCACGGGCTGTATTTCTGTGTCCCAATCCAGAAATGGCTACACAGAATTGCTCGCCTGCAGATGTGAGAGCATGGTGGATCTGCTCCTTCAGAGAAGACATGATGAGCACCCTTAAATGGCGCAGGCCGTTTTGTCTTCATTTTCTCTAGATCTTGGCCCTAAATTATACTTCAGTTGCTTCTTCCAGTTTCAACTTTTGTCACATCCATCCTAACCCACAGATATGGGGACACGGACTCCAGAGTACAGTGTAAACCGTGAGGATTTATTTCAAAGTTGTGGAATGGATGCAAAGAAAGCCCTGAACTTCCCCTGCTTTCTCCACCTGCCTCCTGATGCCTCCAAAGGAGCTGCAGATGGGATGGGATTCTTACCGAGCACTGTAATGGTCATGTAGTACTCCTGTGGAGGGTCTGTGTAGAGCTGGCAGAAGTATCTTCCCTCATCCGAAATGGAGACGTTGGTCAGTGACACTCTGAGCTCACTGCTGGAGAAATTCACTAACTGAAACCTGCTGTCCTTCAAGGCTGCAGAAGGAAGAGACAAGGGGAATCAGGCCGAGAACACACAAAAGAGCTCCACGGCTCAAAGGGTTCTGACTGGCAAAGGCAACTCTTCCCTCTTCCCCACATCCTGTTATTTCCTATTGTTCTCCTGCAATTTGGATTTAACCAGCAGGCTTTCTTGGCAATCAAGATAAATAAACAAATGCCCCTTAACAAGTACTTGTAATTACTTCCTTCACACTTATCCCCCCTCCCACTCTGCTTGTTTAGCACACAAATAGGTTAGTAAATTGGCTGCCCAAGATGGGGTGGGGGTCCTTTGCTGGCTGGGCCACCTAGAAACTACAAGCAAGGCACAATAGCAATAGCACTTGGACCTACATACTGCTCCATAGTGCTTTGCAGCATTCTCTGAGCAGTTTACAGAGTCAGCCTATTGCCCCCAACAATATGGGTCCTCATTTTACCGACCTCAGAAGGATGGAAGGCTGATTCAACCCTCAGAATCAGAATTAGAACAGAGCTGGAAGGACCTTGGAGGTCTTCTAGTCCAACCCCCTGCTCAAGCAGGAAACCCTATACCATTTCAGACATGTGGCTGTCCAGTCTTTTCTTAAAAGCCTCCAGTGATGGAGCACCCACAACTTCTGGAAGCAAGTTCTTCCACTGATTAATTGTCCTCACTGTTAGGAAGTTTCTCCTTAATTCCAGGTTGCTTCTCTCCTTGATTAGTTTCCATCCATTGTTTCTTGTCCTGCCTTCAGGTGCTTTGGAAAATAAGTTGACCCCCTCTTCTTTGGGGCAGCCTCTCAAATACTGGAACACTGTCATCCTGTTGCCCTTAGTCCTTCTTTTCTCTAGACTAGCCATACCTTGAGCTGGTCAGGATTGAACTCCAGGCTACGGGCAGAGTTAGCCTGCAATACTGCATTCTAACCACGGTGCTACCAAGCCACAAGAAGATGATAAGACCTGCGGCATCTAAACAATCAACCCCAGCAAAGGAACAAGGGCGCCATTGCCCCAGAACGCTGATCCAGGCAGCCAAAGGGTGAGAGAAACATCCTGGGCCTCCCAAATCCTTCCCCCAAATATTGAGATCAAAAGGTTGGCCACTGGCCCTGAACTCACGTCTGAAGTCTCTGAAATAAATAGTTTGCCTGTTGGGATTCAAGAGCTGAATCACGGAGTCGTCACTGTTTTTGACTCTGCAGCTGATGGTAGCAACCTCTCCCTCTACCACGGTCACGTCTTCGGTCACCAAGTTCTGTCCGTCCCCTGAAGAGATTGAAGAAAAAGAAAAGCAGAGGCCAACCTTAGTAGGTTCGGCTTCCTTGGCTAGCCCCTGGCAGAGAGCAGGGCTGGCTTAGGGCCTTGGCTGAGCCAGCCCTTCCAGCCGTGGGTGTCCCAAGGCTGAGGCTCAGCACACACTGTGCACACTTAGCCAATTGTGTGCAAAGTCAGAAGATCATCACAGAGATTCCCAGGAAAGCGGCACGTTAAGTGTGAATGGAAGGCTGGTGCAGGAGCTCCCATGGCTGACTAACTGAAGTCCTTGCTTAGGAAACTTCATCTTAAGAAAGATTTGTCCCTGATTTGCTGGTTCAGATGGGCAGCCCCTGTCTTACTTCTCTGCTGCTAATTGCTCCGTCTACCATGATTTTTCCCCAAACAGAATCCGGAGAATTAGTGCAGCAAATGAGGCTCTTCAGTTAAGATTTGTCCAAGCTCACGCTGAAAATGGCTGGCAGTACAGGCATAATTATGTAATTATATTCTTAAAAAAATTATATTTCATACCACTCCCTATGCAAACCCATTTCAAACAAACACCAGTGTGCAATCAATAAAACAACACACAGATTAAGTCCATATTCATTAAAAAGAAAGGAGGGGGGCAAGGGAAGACAACAAAAAGAAAACCATTTAACGCAGAGTTCGGGGGGGGGGGGTTGGGTTAAAAGAGAAATCGAAAATACATCATTGTAAGTGCGCATGGAGTAATATATGTGTGTGTACATGTGTGCGTGTGTTGTTGGGTGCCGCAGCAGAGCAGTTTACTGTCCTCGATTTTCACAATCAAGCAGCAGGACTGGCCGTTGCTTAAAAACAACGATTCCAGCTCCACACACTGAAGCCTTTCAGCCCAGATGCAGGAAGGCACAGAGCAGTGAAGCCCCTTTGCGGAAGCCTTTGACTCCCTTCCCGGTTTGGCCCTCAAAGGGAATGAGAAACAGGCCAGGATTTGGGGTTGGCTTTCTTTTCGGGAATGGCAGCCTTTGTTTTCTGGGCAGCCTCGTTTCCTTTTCTGCAGAACACAGAGACCCTTCTGGAAATGCTCTCTCCCATTCAGTACACTCCTTATTATCCCCAGCCGATTATGTCCTTCCAGCAGGAACGGCACTGACCGTTCACTCCTTCGCCGGTCCCTCCCGTCCTCCTGGAAAGCCCTCCCCGCTTTGCCAAGAAATGTGGCTGGGACACCTCCCTGCTTGGTCCCGGGTGGAAATTCCCCCCTGGGGGACAGCCTCACTGCCCCTCCACTGGCAGGAGGGGAGGCAAGTGGGCTGCAGGGAGCTGGGCAAGGCAGCTTTTTTTCTTCACAGCAGAGTTGGATAATCACTGCACGACTCCAGCCAGTTTCTCAAGTGCAAAGAACTGGTGCATGATTGGCCCCAGGTCCTCTCTGTGTCAAAGCCTCCCCCTCCCCCCACCTCCTCCCCCAAATAAAGCCACCTTCAAACCATTTTCCATTCCTGGCTATGTAGTTTTATTGGCATCCTATGGATGTGACTTGCTACGGCCCTTTTCTGAGTCAGTGATTGATGGGCAGGAGACCACCCAGCCCATCTGCAGCTCAGAAACGCCCAGGCAGTCCCCCTCCAGCTTAGCTGATCCCAGACCAGAGACGGCCCATGGAGCCCCCCCACCCAGCTGAGCCTGTGCCAAACCCACCCGATGCACAAATCCAAATTAATGTTGTCCTTTGCTGGCAGCAGGCAGGTGCCGAGCAGTGGAGGGAAAAATTTGCACAAGAGATTTGCCTAAGAAGCCACGGAGAGGGGCTTCATTGCATTTGTTTCCAGACCTGGTTTTCCCTTATTACATTTCAAAGAGGAGGGGGTGCTGCTAAAATCCCAAGGCCCAAGGAAACAGCATTCATGGCCTCTCCAGGCACTGGCTGGCTGCAGCATTTCACCTTTTCTTTTCCTTGTTAGAAATAAAACACCCGTAGAATTTCAGGTAGGTTTTACTGAGTCAGTCAAGGAGACCAGAACATCTGCCTGTTTGTACTTGACCAGAGGAATTCAAAGTTCACTTTGCCACAACAAACACAGGAGCTAGCTAAAAATGTAAGAAATTCAACAGCAAACTCCAAAATATTTATCAGCTTCACTCTAGAATTATTGATTTAGACCCATTGCATGTTTTAACAGTTAGGGATGCTTCTGCCATTTGTTTGCAAAGCACCTTGAGTCTGTGCTGATTTAGTGGTATGTAAATAGAATTAACCACAACAATATCCATTTAATCCCCAGGTTCATATCATGGATTGAGTGTGGACAGATCTGGAATACAGTGCAGCTTAAAGTTTGGGAATGGACAACTGCTTGTCTAGAGGAAAATTCCAGGCCGGTCTTGCTGAATGTACAAAGAGACGCCTCTCCATTCCTTCTCATAGGACTCTTTGTCATGCTCAATAATAATGCAATACAATAACACGAAAGTTAAAACAACCCTCCCCCAAACATTACAAAGATGTAAGGCATAAGACTGTTGGTGCCTATTAACCAGGATGGTTTAGAACAGGGGTCCTCAACCTTGGCAACTTTAACACTTGTGGACTTCAACTCAGCAGGCTGGCTGAGGAATTCTGGGAGTTGAAGTCCACAAGTCTTAAAATTGCCAAGGTTGAGGACCCCTGGTTTAGAATCCAGAAATTCCCATCAAATTAGGTACTTGTAAAACTCCACCTCTCCGAAATGATATGCAACACACATCTGGGCCTTAGGAACCGATTACACCTCAGCATCAACTAAGGACCGTAATTAAGCCTGGCAATTACAGTCGTAAGTGGTGATGGTCATAAAGTGGATCATCATGTGACTGACCCAATTTTATGACTTTTGTTTGGAGCAGTCATTAAGCAAAGCCATTGTAGCAAATACTGGTTTTCAGCAGTCACGTGACTGGGGGACACTGCAAAGGGTCTTAAATGGGAGCTGGTTGCCAACTGCCCAATATCTGGTCATTTGACCATGGGGGGGGCTGTCAGAACTGGGTCTTTAGTATCTTTTGAGGAGTCTGTCATAACTTTGGTCACTAAGTGGAGACCCATAATTCCAGGACTACCTGTACAGAAATGAGGAGCATCTCCCTCTTATGAACCTCTGGGCAGAACTGGCTGGCCCATGTTAGCCTGCTGGTCTGCAGTTTTGGTGCCAATCTATTGGGAGTGTTGTGTTGCTAATTTGTGTTGCTTGCTGCTCCCAAACAAAGAGAAACTAATTTCTCCAGCACAAGCCTGCAGAGCCAATAGTCAAATCTTTCATAATGCTATCAAACCAAAACTAATGAGTCCTGCAGGGAGGGGGAAAAATTCTGCAGGAAACTTCCTCCCTATTTTGTCATCAACCCAGAGCTCACAGCAAATTAAAGTCATTAAGATTTGATTTCCATCTCAGCCATTATCAGCATATTCTTTTAAATATTTACTTTAAGACAATCCTATCTTTCAATTAATTAATCTCATCCCCCCATTTACCCTGTTTTATATTAAATCAAAATCCTATACGAATGAATAAGAATTATAAGGGAAACTAATTTGGAAATAGATAATCTGAGGTTCAGAACAGCGAAGCTTTTGATTTAAGAAATACCGTTCTCTATGCTGGAAATAGCCAAAGGATTTCCAGGGCAGCAGAAATCGCTTTCAGGTGACCATTCCTGTGTGTTCAAACGTTCTTCTCAGAATATATATCCAACCACAAAATACTTACCAAGGATTAGAATTTGGAGTGTTCCCATGATATCTGTTGCCCTCAAACTTCACAGCAAGCTTCCTATTGGGATCTTTGGAGACTATTTCCTGCCAGAACCTGATGAGATGGAAATGTCCTCCTTTAGGCTATTGGGAGAGGCATCCATACAGGATACAGAATAGCAGAGTTGGAAGGAACCTTGGAGGTCTTCTAGTCCAACCAGTCCCCTGCTCAAGCAGGAAACCCTAGACCATTCCAGCCACGTGGCAGTCCAATCTCTACTTAAAAGCCTCCAGTGATGGAGCACCCACAACTATTGAAGGCAAGCTGTTCCACTGGTTAATTGTTCTAACTGTCAGGAAATTTCTCCTTAGTTCTAATTTGGTTGTCTTCTTGATTAGTTTCCTTCTGTTGTTTCTTGTCCTGTCTTCAGGTGCTTTGGAGAATAGGTTGACACCCCTCTTCTCTGTGGCAGCCCCTCAAATACTGGAACATTGCTATTATGTTGCCCCTGGTCCTTCTTTTCATTAGACTAGACATACTCAATTCCTGCAACCGTTCTTCATGTGTTTTAGCCTCCAGCCCCCTAATCATCTTTGTTGCTCTTCTCTGAACTCTCAACATCTTTTTTATATTGTGGTGACCAAAACATCTGCAGAGGTCCCCATATCGGCTTATTTGCCAAAGGCTTCCTCCTCTCCAGTCACTTAGGACAGGCAGATGACACAGGCTGGGAACGCCAAGCATCCTGTGCAGACCCACTTGCAGGCTGACTTCCTCGAGGCCTTCAAGAGGGGTGGTTGAAAAAGATAGGAGCTGGAGGCTCCCTACAGTCCTGCCTGCCTTTTTCTCTCTTTTAAAAGTTTTTTTTTAATGAAATCAGCAATGCAGAAGAAAATTCTCTGGTAAACCGTATCTGACAAAAAACTCGCACGAGCAGTACGTTTTGGACTAAGGACGGGGGTAGAGAAGTGGAATATTTCTGGCAGATATTCACAATGCACATCCCCCCCCAATTAAAGTTAATTATGCCCAAATGGAACACATGGTAATCTGTATGCTTTCTTTTTCACTCTTTCTTTCGTTTAATTAATCTGCTATTGTAATTTTTAATGTTAAGTTAGAATCCTATCTTCCCAGCATGGATATTCACCATAGAAGCTTCTTGATGAGTTTTAAATTCCAAAAGGTTTTTAACTACAGCATTTAAAGATGTAAGCCACATAACAGTTCATAATAGCTCCTTTGGAATCATTAGAACTCAGAGTAAATACGAGGCGCCCTGACAATAGTGGAAAATGCGCGCTGGAGGGCGGTCCTGTCACAAGTGGGGCGCCCTTCTGCATTCGATCCGCTCCATGGGCATCTCCTATACTTCCTCATAATATCTTCCTGACAACGATTAAAGGCTATTGTCTCGACTGATTGCCTCAGAGATCCTCTTGCTTGATTTAGTGCAGCAACAAAGTAAAGCCAATAATGCAAAAGTAAAGAGGTTCAAACAAATCCAGGAAAAAGCCAATGTTGGGAAAAGTCATCTGTCAAGCATGGGAAAATCAGGAAGTCCAGGCAGTTCAAATGAATAAAAAGGTTTACTACAAGCTTATGCTCCCTATAAGAATCTAAACTATGAATGGTCAAAACAAATAGGTGATAGATAAGAGTCAATGGGATTCAAGGTGGGCTGGACTTCGATCTCTTTTGATCATGAAGGGACATCAAAGTGATGACGCGTTTGACTCCTCCCTCCCTCAGACTGGTCATCTCCTACATCAACCCTGTGTGGAAGGCTCTTTCTAGTCTGCTTCCACACTTACAATTTTTGGTTGGGCTTAAAAAGCAAATGTTTGCAGAACGAATTTAATCTGTTTATAAGAATGATTACTCAATCGGGTCACTGAGGGCACTGGATGTGTGGTTCAACTGACCAGCTTGAAAAATGGCTTCCCACCAGCTGGTGGTGGCATCTAGTCTGGCCTGGCTGATTCTTAAGTTCTGGTTGGGAGGCTATTTTTTTCTCCTCCACAACCCCACCCAAATATCAAGGGGATTCCAGAAGAACCTCTTGGGTGGTACAGACCCACACAGGGGAGGGCCTCTTTCTCTCCCTGCTCCAAAGAATGGCAGTGAGGCATCTCTGAAACCTAGATGAAGAATGTCTCTTGCTTACTGGCTGGCTTGCTCTGTCTTTAAGATGTTCTGCTTCTTAATGTATGTGTTTCAATTCTGATACAATGCTCATTAGCTTTTAATGAAACTTTATGCTGTTTTGATGCTTTGGGGGTATATTTTTATTGTTGTTTCATGAAAGTTAGCTGATGGGATTGCATTTTGGCCAAAAGAAAAGCAATGCAGATGGACCATATCATCCAGCATATCCTTAAAAATAGAATGTCTCAGGCAGATAGTTCATGTATGATTTTTTTAATGATTTAGATTCTGGCATAAATAAAATACTGAAAGCATTTAGAACTCATCCACTCTTCAAAAGAGATATACTTAGGGCTTTAATTGTTCTACTAAACGCTGGATTGGGTGCAATGGAACAGGCTTTCCTTCAACCTCCTTTCAGCTACAAGAATGCCCTTTTAATCTAATCACATGGGCTAAAAAAGGAACAGATCCCTTTCCCGAGACTGCTCTCTTTGGTTTACATTCCGGAAAGCTCTAATCACTAAATGAAATCCATGAATGTAAATGACTGTCAAGCATAATATAGTTGCTATGCTTTAAAAGACCCCATACTTATCATGCCTGAAATATTATGACTGAGATGCGCTGGTGAGTTTAACAAATTGGAGAAATGCAAGGCTTAGTTAATGTAGCAACAGTGGAGCGAGAGAGAGCCTGCTCCCGTCTGCACCTTCTCTTCATTGGTTCTGTGAGAGAAGGAAAACTGGAGGAGGCTTCTGAGCTGTGATTGAGATAAAAAAGCATCTGAGCAGCAGCTCTAAGACTGGACGGACATCTCACAAGGATCGGGTGCAAGCTGTCCATCTTTGCAATGAGTGAAACAGGGACATCACTTTTCCTAATGTTGGTCTCTTTCCTAATTGTATTTCTTCCAGTATAATGACAAACCCATGCTTTTTCTCTGAGGCTGCTTGATTGATGCTCCAGCAAAATACAGATAGGCTATGCAGGGAGCGAAGGTAAATCAACCAACAGGAAATTACTTCTGGAATTTCTTGAATCCCAGCTCATAAATGAGGATGGGTCTTTTTCTTCCAAAATGAGATCAACGGAGGCTTGCAATGAGTAGGCCTGCAAAATAACACAATTTGTTTGGGTCTATCTCTGGAGCTAAATTGTGCAGCCATTCAGTTGGCAATGAAGCAATACTTCGAGCGTGTTCAAAGAACACCCCCATCCCTTTGTCTCAAAGGACTCAATCTGCCTGTGTGAAGAGGGCTGGTATTTGCTTTGTTGTTCAGCTCCCCACAACTCTTTGTGACTTGACAGATGTCACTTGACTGGGACTGGCTGTCAGTAGCTGCTCTCCTGGAGTTCTTGTAAGCCCCTGCTTGTGTCCTTGTTGATGGTATCTTCTCTTCTGGTGGCCTCTGTTTCGATTGCCTTCATTTTTTCCTAGTATCAGAATCTGCTCTTGTGACTCTTGTCTTCATGCTATCTGTCCAAAATATTTAACCTCAACTTCATTATTAGTACTTCAGTGAGCACGCTGGCCTTACTTCTGGTAGTACTGAAAAATCTGTTCCTTTTGCAATCCAAGGTGGCCTCAACAAATTTCTCCCACACCAAAATCCAAAGTCATTTGTTTTTCTTCATTCGCCCTTTCTGATCACTCACGTTTGACAACCCTACAACTGTGATCCCAGCAATATGAAGAAGGCTTCAGAAAATCCCTTCAGAACTTACATGGAAGATCCTTAAGAAATCTTAGGGATCTTCCATCCTATAGTTGTAAGTTAGGACTGGGAAGCTAAAGAAATATCCCAGAAGAAGGGACCTTGCAGTCATCTGGCATGAAGATTCAAGTGAGTTTTCATAGGCTTATGGGTGACAACAAAACCTTAGCAAAGTGGTTTGCATCACTTTCTCAGGGTCAAATAAAGAACCCCCTCAGCCCTTCACATAACTGACCACAATCTTGGTCTCCCCTCTTCCTTGGATCACACCCAGCTTTAACTTGGATCGTACTCAGCTTCTCCTAGAAAGCCTAGTGTTACTCCTACCCTGTCCCACCTCTATATCATGCAAGGACAGATGTTTCTTTCAATGGAAGCAATGAGGAGTGTTGCCAAAATGTGAGGCACTCCAGCTGCCCTCAGTTTAACATCTGGTCCAAGGAGCATCCAGGGAAACAAAAATGGCAACTGGCAGAGCAGTCTTACTTATGAACACCCACAGAAGGGATTCAACTGGACAATTAAGTGAAATTAAAAAATCCACCCCAGATACTGGTGAAAAAACAGTCTCTCTCTGAGCAGGTCCTATCTGGGTTCTTGCCTGATGTTGCGTGTGCAACATCTGTGTCTCCATCTCTTGCTGGCTTCTTTGGTGAGAAATATATTCAGGGATCAAACCCGACTTCTCCAACCTCCTCTGATCTAGAGTGGCACCATCACCCTCTGAGAGGCAGAGGACTAAAATAGGAAACTCGCTGTGAAAAGTTGGGGAAGGAAACGCTGCCTCTGAGCCACCCGTTGTGGGCTTTGTTAGACTATCACCACAAGATGCTACATCTGGGTGGAAAATCATCAGACTATTTTAAAAAATGATGCTCGGTTACAAAAACTGAAAGTTTTGAGAAGAATGGACAATGTATGTTAATTATGCTGACAATATAAAACATTCTCTTTCAATGGAGTTAATTTAGTGACATCTGTTCAAGTCCAAGAAAATACAAGGGGCGATTTAAGATGAAACTGTCGGGAAGAAAACATCAACATTGTGCAGCTTCCTTTCGCTTTTTCCGGCCAGAATTATTGCAAGAAAATGGGAATGACAAACTCGCCTGATGCATTTTAGCCTTTTCAAATATGCAGCAGCAGCAGGACTAACAAGACCACATGGGTCTTGTGGAGGAAAAATGCAGCAACTGCTCTCTAGATATGGCATATGTCATCTATATGGACCGTCTTCATGCAAGATGGGCTTTTTGGCAGGAGCCACAAGGAGGGCAGAGAAGGAAGAAGGTGGCTTTTGGGCTTTGGGGAGGAAGAGGGTGGTGACTGAAGCCAGGAGGAGACTGACTGTCTTCATGCCAGAGCTCCTCACCCTGGTCCATTGCTCGGCTTTTCAGAAACTTCTGGTTGGCTTACCAAAACACAGTCCTGAACAAGAAGTAGAGAGATGGCATGTTCTTGAGAACTTCCCTCAGTGTGGTATCTTCTGGGTGTGCTGAGGCTGCCCTGCCCAGAATTTCTAATCATGGTCCTTGTACTTAAAGTCATTTTGGGATTTTGTCAATTGTGATTCCAAAACTTTGGAAAGCATCATGTTGGGAAAAACATTTTTGAGTATAACCTGTCACTCTGTATACCCCACATGTTGGCCTATGATTCCCCAAATGATTGTTCAGCACAGGATAAATTCCACAGCAGAAACCAGAAACTAGTCCTTCACAAAATGTTCACTTCATGATGTCCAATTGTTCCCCATAAAGAAGCACTCATCTCTTTCACAAAACACATTTTTGCTTCTTAAACACCCTGATGAGGACACTTAAAGCAGAAGATGCTTTTGATGGCCCAGTGCGTTTCATGAAATCTCTTTTGCCTTCATTATCTGAACAGGCCTTCTCTTTCCTGAACTCAAAGCTTCAAGTTCAAAACACTTAAGAGGGTCACAAAAGATAAGCTGCAATTCTCTTCTGAAGTGGAACTATAATGTTTATTTTGCTTACAGACCACATGGAAATTAAGAGCTCCTTTTCATGCAATCATAAAACTGGTGCATCTTTCAATTAAAAATACTCGTCTACAATGCTTCTTAAGTGATATTATGTGGAATATCATTTAGCTGAACCACCTGAAGATCTGAGATAACATTTTCTGTTGATTTGTCATCTACTCAATTTCATTCACTGAAGAACTATCTTATTGATGCTGCTGATCTCTCCTCAAATGTCACACTGAAACTGGGGGAGGGGGGAATCACTTCTGGTGAAAGGTTACAAAGAATACAAGCAAAGAATACAAGTGAAAAGGCACTGAAGGTTTTATTGGCTTTTCCATATCTATATCTATATCTATTTGTAAAGGTGGATTTTCAACATTCACAACCACGTACCTTGGCAAAACACCAAATTAGGCAAAGTATCAGACAAATTCTATGATTTTAATACATCCCACTGATGAAATATGCTGTCACAGGCATGTTCACACAACCCATTGACCATAATCTATATATTAAAGATAAAAATTGAGTATTGTTAAAGCATATTTTATTGTTCTTTTTATCCCTTTTTAAAAATGTTCCTTTTTTGGAAAAAAAGATTGGCATTGCATCGTCTGAAAAGGCTATCTTCCCAATGCTTCCTCACCCCAAAATTACCTCCTCCAGCCATTTCATACAGAAGTTGAGTGAAATGGGAAGAGACACAAGCCACGTAATATCCCAGATAGGAACAATTATGGGCTGGACATTCTTCCTCACAAACAACTAACTGGAGTTAGAGAAAATGGGAACATAAAAATCAAGGAACTCTAAGCAATGAATCCACCTCTGTACATAGATATACCAATGTACCAATGTATTATGGTCATCTAGTCTTTTTGAGATGACACAGGGGCTGGTCATCAGCTGAAGAAGCCCCCATGTCAAAACCTCATTGCAGACTGCAGTTGCTTCTCCTAGATGCCCCTTTGAGCTACCAGATGACCTAATGAGGACAGAACCAAGAAGCCCCTCATGGAAATAACCACTGGGTGCCCAGACTTCCTTGAAACTTGTGAAGCTTTCACATGACCTGGAAACCTAGGTTGAACACAGACCTTGCAATGGCCCCACTGAACAGTCTCTGAAGAAGTTCTAAAGACGGCAAATGGAATGATGGGGTCCAAAGTTATCTTAAGCAGGAATCAGCTGAGGAAGACAGATGCATTTGTGACGGACATTGTTTTTTACTTCAAACTCTACAGTACTGAAATCTAAGACGATGAAGGTCCTCAGCCCCACCCCAACACTGTAAGAATTTGAATGGAAGGTGCCAACGGTTCTTCAGACAGAGCTTGTGGCAGCTGCAGTCACCTGGGTAGTTTTGATCTTCTTAGAAAGCAGTAAAAACTCTGGATCCAGCTGTTTACCATACCTGCTTCAAGGGCATTTTTAAGGCCAAGAATCAGCATGTCTAAAATCTGTCTGAGAGAAAAATCTATCCGCCTCTCCCAAGTCCCTTCTCCTGCCAATCAGAGGCCCTGAAAGAAGTCTGAACCCCAGCTCACATCGAACACGAAGAGCCGGAAGGATTCGCGTGGAACACTCTTGGAGTAGGGGGGTCACCATCCACCGACATCACCCCAAAACGGCATGAAATGTAGGTGGGGAGCAAAGGGAGGAAGAGAGAATGTGGGGCTGACGTGTGCAGGTGGAAAACAGGACATTTTGTTCATGAGACAGGTGTAAACAGATGATAATGATCAGGCTGAACAATACCGCAAGGTGAAAATTGCGTTTCTCACAAAAGGAGCCAAATGGGTCTGGATTATTATGTGAAAGGGGCAATTTCTTAGAGGAAAATTAGGTTTTGGTGACTCATGCCTGCAAGCCTATTGTGATGGGTTCTCATCCGCACCAGGGGCCATTCAAAAATGGAGGGCCTGCCAGAATGAAGACTCTGTTCCCACAACTTCTTTTTTTCCAGCTCTGACCTGAAACCAGAGGCAATTAAACTGATAACTGCGAGGTTCAAAGAAACACTTGAATCTCCGAATCAGAGAACATGACGGCTCACCTGTGTCCACAACTTGTACACAATGTGCTATGGCATCAGTGCTGACGAGTGGGGATAGTTTAACCGAGAGCTGGCTGAGAATTCTGGGAAGTGAAGTCCATGGGTCTTAAAAGTGTCCAAGATTGGGAAACCCTGTCCCTAAGGCATAAAAATAAATCCAAGCTTTGGGAGGAAAAAATCCACCTTCATGTTTCAAGACTTTCTTTCAATGGGTCCATTTTCTACCAGATGAATTTCCAGGTTAAGTACTGGAAGGAACAAACATGGATCTCTATTTTGGGGCCACCCACTCAGTTCCCCTACAGTTCATGTGATTTCAGCATTTCCCACCTTCCTGACCACAGTTATCCACTACCTGAATCCAGCCACATCAAGCTTAGATTTATGACCTGCCAACTGTGTTGTGATTAGGTGTCATCCCTGTCTCTATGCTCCCTCTGATATTGATAGATAATATTCCATAGCAGGGCATTGTCTGACCTTTCAAAGGTTAGATACTCCAAAATCAATATGGATCTTATCTGTCACAACCCGCAAGAAAAACATTACCGTGAGATTGGCCACTATGGATTCAGACAGAATGAAGAAAACACTTGGTGTGGAACCGTTCCCCCCCCCCCGGTCCCCACCCTAATTCTGTTCTGAAGACCCAGTTTTTCATTTTTATTCCTTGCTGGAAGAAGAGAAATACGTTTTATAGTGAAGAGAAAATTTGTCTTTTATACTAGCTGACAAGCTCATGTTCTTGGATAACATTAAAAAATATGAACTGTGAGTTTCAACCGAGTATACATAACCATCCCAGTAATGCCAGGGAGGTTAAGAAAGGAAGAAACGCGAGGTACGTAGGTGCATATATTCCTCCTACTGGGTCAAGGAGAAAAAAAACCTTGACCTACAGACTTTTCCAAAATAAATATTTCAGCCTTTTTAGATGACTAAAGAGGAAGGAAAAAGATAAAAAAGAAAACTGTCATTTCTTCAGCTGAAGGACCACCAAGACATTGTCCTCTCTCTCCTGCAAGGGCCTTGCTTGCACGTCTGCACGTCCATGCTTGTGCCTTCAGGAAAAACAAAGGCAGGAACAATCTCCCGTTTGCCATGAAGAGAAGGAGATGGGCTCTAGCCCCCTCGGTCCCAGAAATAGGCCATGATTCTATGGGAGAACAAATGAACCAGAAACCAAACTACCTTTAGCCATGAGAGACTAAGTGAAGAAAAGCAATGGCAGCCATCGGGGAAGGTTTGCTTCTATGCATCAGAAAAGAGCAACTGATTAAAAATCATGCAGCTCCCAGCCCAGGGGAAGCAGAATTTGCTCCAATACTTTTCTGTTTCTGAGGGAAAAAGGAGCCAATGGCAGAAAAGACAAGATTAAATATCCACTTATACTTTTACAGAGGCAAGTATGCTTGCCTCCAAGACTTCCCACCGGCAGACATAATTGCAAGTCACAGGAGGACTCCCACGTGCTAAGTCTTATGCCCGCAAATAAGTTTTTGAAAATTCAGTTGAGAAACAGATCACCAGCTAGATCTGAGGAGCACAGAGGAGCAACTGAGCAACTGAAATTTTCCAGTAAACCATTCAACAATGCACACAGAGGTCATCAGCCAAGATCCAAAGTCAGGTGCGGTCAGAAAAGATTAACAGTAATTTTCATTTAAGGATCTCATTTTGCTCTTTTCTCACCAAAAGGGCACCAAGATGAAGGGCTGAGGCAGAGATTACGGTTCTTAGTCCCAAGAAAAAACACCATTTGTCGAGGACTCCATCCCGAAAAGGCTATGGCTACCTACCATGGAGAGATTACAACTTTTCTCTCTCATCTACAACTTCACAATATTGGTACATGAAGGCATTTTATTCCCTTGCAATGTAGAATTGGGTTGGAAATACCAACTGGATTATATTTGAAATTCAACTGGGAAACATGAACAAAGAATCAGCATCAATTCTGGCAAGAACCCGTTCTTTGTTCCTCCAAAGGATAAAGAAAATCACAAACCCACAAAGGGCGGATCTTCAGTGGACCCAGCTGGTAGAACTCTTTAGGGGAAAGGAAATGGTGATAAGAGAGTACCCTAAACTCGGCTGGTTGGCATCCTGAATACTCCAGCATTTTAGCAGTGTAACAGAGTTGGAAGGCACCTTGGAGTCCAACCCCCTGCTCAAGCAGGAGACCCTATGCCATTTT
>NW_015386487.1:632100-648733 GCF_001527695.2 Protobothrops mucrosquamatus
GTGATCTAACACCTCAGAGGGCAAATAAAGGAAAGAAAGAATTCAACACAAACACACACAGGCTGGATGTCCAGCCCCCACATTGTGGCCCCTGCAGATAAGGAGAAGCAACACAACACCACAACTCAGGGACTCCACGTAGTCCCTTATTTACCCCAGCACGCATGTTTTGTGCTTTCTTCCAATGTTTGGTTAACATAGGACCAGGGCTTTTTTTGTCATAGAACGCCCAGAACAGAGTTCCGGCACCTTTTTTGGATGGAACCTTGTAGAGTAGGCAAGGCGGGTTGTATGACGTGTGTGAGTTCCGGCACTTTTTTTTTTTTTTTTTTTTACAAAAAAAGCACTGCATAGGACAGTAAGCATTTGGGGGGGTGGGGGTGGAGAGGAGGGAGGCAGGGAAGAGAAGGGTGGGAGGCCTGGATGTGCAGGCAGGTATCTCTGCAATGTCAGTTTCGCTTTTTCTCCAGAATTTAAAGCTCTGTCAGCCTCCCATTTGCAGGGATACAACTTAATGAGAAATCCTGTCAGGCCGGCTCCTTTGTCAGCCAGGATGAATCCCTAAGTTGGCTTTGTCAAGGAAGTCGCCAGAACTACAAAACACTGCTGAGGTGCTGGATGCTTCTTCCAAAGGTCAGAATGAATATTGATGCTGCACAGTCAGAAAAAAAGAGGATGCTATTTGACTGTTCTTCCTTTCCCTTTGGAGAAAGGGATGGGGAGATGGCAGGCCCTTCAAAGGACACCCCCCCCTTTCCTGGAAGCTCAATTGGGCTTTTAAGATAAAAGACCCTTTATCAGCCACAGGTACCAATCAATCAATCAACTTTATTACAGTCATTGATCAATTCTAAAGACCAATTCTGAGACAACAGATAAAAATCGAAATAAAACCAAATAATAGAAAATTGATGTGGTCAAAGGGTTGTGTATTTTACAAAAATAATAGAACAAAATTTAGATGCATTCTATGAAATAAAATCCCAACTCAAGGCTACAATCAACAAGTCCACACATTCAGAAAGGCGAGCCTTTTCTTAAATCACCCTTTTAACATTGTTAAAGTTGATGAATGTTGCTGGCATAAAGTCTTCTGCTCCTTCCTCATCTTTCAAAACCAAAACATCTTTATTTCAGGCAGCAGCTCAAGCTAGAACATCGGTAAAAATGCAGTTTTTCTTTAGGAAATCTTCTGTTCTGTCAATATTTTATTATATCTGCTTTAAAAATGATTAAACTGTGCCATCCAAAGCACTGGGGGAAAATACAATTAAGGTGCAATATGGTCTGTCAAAGTAATGCAGGAGTCTCATCACAGGAAATTAATGGGAGAAGATTCCCACATGAAGGCCTGCCTCATTATGTTTCTCGTGTGTTTTTAATTGATTCGCTTATTGTGATTTTTGTATCTTTTTGTGCTGTTGTGTTAGCCACCTCAGGCATCACTGAAGTGGAATGGCAGGATGTAAATTCTATAAAACCAGCATAACATTAATCCTGTTTCACCACAAAACAGGGTGCACACTACCAGTGTTGGTGTCTCTTTTCCATCAAGTCTTTTCTCCTCTATTCAAAATTGTTCAACTTCAGAAAAGGGCTAGCTCTTCCCAAGAGTGACTCAGAAACAGAACGGTCCCTATCCAAAGGATTAAAATCAAATGGTTGCCAGGATTGATGGGAAAGAGACTGGTTTTTATTTGGGGAGGTGATTAAAAACCCTGGCTGGATGGGCCTAGTTAATTAAATTTAATACAGGCTGTTAAACTCCCAATGGATGTGGCTTCTCCAGTTGATGGGAGAGGTCAGGCTGGTCTCCTCTTTGCCTGGATGAAAAGGTAGCCGAGTCTCGGTAGCCCTCGGCCACCAAAGATGGATGGGTCCCAAATACATGGATGTTCTCCTGGGGGCTCCTCACACTCCAAGTAAGATAATAACACCCACATGTTTACCTGCTGCACCCCTTCCAAAATCATATGAGCAAATGAACTTGTTAAGATTCTGCAGTTCTGCACTAGGGGCTCTGCTGATAGAGAAGGGGGGGAGAGAGAGACTGTGCCAATCAAACAGCCATGATTAAAGCCTACTAATTTAAATTTTTAATGAACCAAACACCAAAAGTGCAGGAGAACATCTTATACTAGATTAACTGAAATTCATTAGCATTCCACTGGCTTGTGAGACCCTTTAAGCTTTCTTAGAATACAGATGGGTACAGCTTCCAAGGCAAGGCTCCAGACACTGGCTGGGTTCCTCACCACATTTCTTCTGCTAATAAATACTCTGTGGGACACCCATTCCCACACCCACCCACCCTCCCTCCCCCCCCTCTCTCTCACACACACATACACAGGAAGGATCTGAGCCAGGTACAACTGACAAAGGTGTCGCCTTTTCTGGTTTGCAAAGAGAAACTGATCAGTGGCCTCAGAATAGAAAGAGTTGGCAAGAAGTGTCAGAACCAGTGGTGGGATTCCAATAGGTGAACAACGGGTTCTCTGTGTGGATGCCGCTTCCAGAAGTCCATTCTGGGCCTGGGCCAACAAAAAATTAGCTACCGGTTCTGCCGAAGTGGTGCGAACCAGCTGAATCCCACCACTGGACAGAACGCTCCATTTTCTTCATCAGTAGAGCAAAGGAAGGCAACGCTGGACATTTTTTTGTCACCAATGAAAAGACACAGACAGGAAGAGAAAGGATGGGACTTTCCTGTCTCAGCAGCAACTGAGATGTCAACTGGGCTGACAAGGCTGATCTGGAAGATCTCTGAGACCTGAAGACCTCTAGGACTTTCAACGGTTCAGAGGAAGGCAAACAGGAACGCTCTGTAGATCATACCCTCTGCTCCAGGCCTTTGAAGCTAGCAGAGAATTTAAATTAATCTAGTTTAATCCCTAGACTTACCTCAACAATTCTGTTCTTAATTCTTAGGAAAGAATCCACCAGTCAAGCCTTATTATCTGCATCCTTAAGCTAAGAATAATTTGCAACATGTATACTCAATCGGCAATCAGTTTCTTCTCATGCATGGCCTAGACGCCTCCCAATGTTCAAAATTAGATGCAGGTCATGAGTTGCAGCACCCCGAGCTTGAAATGATGCCCCTGAAAAGGGCCACAACTTCTCCTACTTTTCAGAGTTCTTTTTGGCAGAGCCCTCAACACTAGGAAGAAAGCAAGTACAAAGAGGACTCAGGCTCGGCGGTGATGAACGGAAGCTTCAAAGTCCATCCATTCATAAGTTTTAAGCTCTTGTTGTGATTTGATTTATTCCTATGATAAAGGCTACATAAAGCTACTTTGCTGTATTTATTATTGAGAGAGGATGGGAAAATGTTGATTTAGTCCTCCACCTGCCAGTGCTAAAGTTATAAATGTAGGAGGGAGATTGATGCAGGGGTCTTACATATTAAAATACTCACAATACAATTTGGTTTTTCCAATACACAGAGGACACAAAAAGAGCTGTTCTCTGCTGGGAGGGGGGGAGGGAGGGAAGGAGGGAAGGAAGGAAAAGGAAGGAAGGAAGGGAGGGAGGGAGGGAGGGAGGGGGGGAGGGAGGGAGGGAGGAAGGAAGGAAGGATGGAAGGAAGGAAGGAAGGAATTTCCAGAGCTTGGAGTTTTCCAGATGCAACAGATAACACCTCTTATAATCCCAAAGTATCACAGTGCAGTTAACTGGGGACAGCAGTTCATGGATGAGAAGAACAGAATTCTAGTCAACCAAACAAAACCCCACAATAATTATTAAACCTTTAAGAGAAAGCTGGATGCATCCAGAGCAGCGGCCCCCAACTTTTGGGGCACCAGGGACCGGTTCCATGGAGAGAGGTTTTTCTGTGGACCGGAGGGGGGGGGTTGGTCTCGCATGCTGTCTGCATCCCACGGAGGGGGCTTTGCTTGTTTGTGCTGCCCAGTTTCTGGCATGCTGCAGCCCAGTGCCGGTCCACGGACTGAGAGTTGAGGACCTCTGGTCTGGAGGTACACTCAGCCAAGGGCAAAGAAGTACGCCAAAGAGGGGTTTTGGACACTGTCATGTGGCTCATGTCCCCATGCTCATGAACAACAGTGTGATCCTGGGCAAGCCAGCTTTGTCCTGTAGTGTTAAACTTCACAACTAAAAAGGGTACACAGACAAAAAAGCCAGCTTTGGTCTTCTTAGCACAGGAGCCACGAGGAGACGCCAGAAGGGGAAAGCAGATCATGAAGCTTCATCAAGAAACTTTCTATCTTACCAGGAATGGCCATCTAGGGTGTCCACCCATGGACTGAGGAATTCTGGGAGTTGAAGTCCACAGGTCTTAAAGTTGCCAAGGTTGGACACCTCTGATCTAGAGAGTTATTCCGGGTGAGATAGATAAGCACCAATTCATAGACCGGCACCATGAAGCATTGTGGAGTGGAACCTGGTGACCTTCACACAAAACTTCAAACAACGAAAGCCTGCTTGGAAGATGCAAACACCACTGGAAGATGTGCACATCATGGTAGGACAACTGACAGAAGCGATGCCTGCAGTCTATGGTCTGTCAATCATTAAAGAATGCAGAATTTCCAGTGCAGCTCCTTTTTAATCCAGTTTTCCAACATATGGCAATAATTTACCCATTACCACCAGCATTGCCACCCAGTGGGAAGGGCATTCCTGCTCCTCCTTTGCCAGGAATGCAGAAAACCTCCCAGGAAGAAATACTTGGCTGCTCCTGTTAATATGGAAGAGAGATCACTTGGCTAAACAAAGAGAGAAGACGGGGACGGCAGAAAAATCTAGAAGCAGCCCCCCCCTGACAGGTGCCAACTGCAGTCAAGGGGAAGGAAATGGGCCTTGCATTTCAAAGCATCTGGGGGCTCTTGAGCCTCCATTCACCAATTATGGAAAGAAACTACAGGTAGTCTCAACTTATGACAACTGAGCTCAAAATTCCGGTTGCTAAGGGAGACACTTGTGACCGTCATAAATTAAATAAAATAAAATAAATAAAATAAATAGATAGGAGACAGTTGTCAAGCATCCAAATTCTGATCACATGACCACGGGGATGGTGCAACGGCCGTAAGTGGGAAAAACAGTCATAAGTCATTTTTTTCAGTGCTGTTGTAAATTCGAACGGTCACTAAACAAATCGTTGTATGTCAAGGACTATCTGAATTCCAAAGAAGATCAAAAGGAAGGACCAAATAATTTGGTATGTACAAAAACAGGAGTGCCCATTTCACGCTGGAACTCCGGTGATGCTGATGCATTTCTGGATTGAATTAGACCCTGGCATTTTTTATTTTATGTTATTTTATTTTATTTCACTTTATTTTATTCTAGCTGTGCTGCAAAACCAAGCAGCACTTCCCTTTGGTAAACCTGATACGCTAAACTGTGTTTAGTTTTTAATTAAGCCTTTTTGCTCGTATTCTAAGAAATGTGGAGGCCTTGGGGTTTAAATGGTGGTTTTAAGCCAAGTATATGGTAAATGCCTTTTTGCATGCACCACCATTAAATATAATTACGCAGTGGGTAAAACACGTGCCACTCCAGAAATGTCATTTGGTTTTACAGTTATAAACTCATCAACATTTATCAAAACAGCGCCTGAAGACAAGAAAAAAAAGAACTGACTACAGCAAGAGACTTACATTCTCGTCCGTCTTTGAAAAAGCAGGCTTTAAGGCAAAACAAGACAGCAAAGGGAAAAAAAGGCTTCACGTTTCATATTCTCATCTCCTTGACTGAAATGTTAATTCCCTCTTACAGGTCTGAATGCAGGAAAGGAAAGCAATATTAAATTTATGACATCTGGGGAAGAGAATGGCATCCTCCTTGAAGAACAAAGGGGAGCCCAGAAGAGGAATCTGCAAAGCCCACCCAACACACCGAAAGAAAGAGGGAGACCCGGTTCCAAAAGGAAGCTGGGCGTGACCCGTTTCCATGACCAGAAATCTCACCGCGTGGTTCTCTGCCCCTGGACCTGAGTGTGGAACCTCCTTGCTCATTGGGGACTCCGATGGTCGTGGGCTGTTGCCTACAAGAGAAGTTCCACAAAGGAGCAAGGCTTGCTCTTAGTCCGAGACACATTTAAGGGACCAGCCAAAGCATACACCATCCTTCTCCATTCAGAACTACAGAATAACAGCGTTGGAAGGAACCTTGGAGGTCTTCTAGTCCAACCCCCTGCTCAGGCAGGAGAACCTATACCATTTTAAACAGATAGTAGTCCAATCTCTTTTTAGAAACCTCCAGTGATGGAGCACCCACAACTTCTGGAGGGCAGCCATTCCATTGATGAATTGTTCTCACTGTCAGGAAATTTCTCCTTAGTTGCTTCTCTCCTTGATTAGTTTCCATCCGTTGCTTCTTGTCCTGCCTTCTGTGGCAGCCCCTCAAACATTGGAAGATGGCTATCATGTCATCCCTGATCCTTCTTTTCATGCAACTTGACATACCCGATTCCTACACATGTATGTTTTAGCCTCCAGTCCCCATTCTAACAGCAAAGTCAGGAGCCAAGGACATGTCAGTTTGCAACTAGGAGGATGCATCCTTATGTTCCCATCACAACCAGGAGGAGCAACTCAGTCACTAAGCTAAATGGCCACTAAGTCAACCCACAACTGTGCTTACAATCTTCAGCTTTCCTTTGCTTTACAGGTCTACAAAGATTGTCAGTGCCAGGAAGTTGCTTCTTCATCACTGACATAACTGCGAATGGTCGCTAAACGAGGCAGTTGCTAAAAGAGGACCACCTGTAAAATTAGGGCCTTGTGAGCTTCTAGAAGTCACAGAATATGTTCTAGCCCCTTCTAGAGGAATGTGGAAAACCAGGAGCCCAAGATAGCAACCCCACGAAGCGGGTCTCACACACAAACGTGGACCCCATCTTCATAAGCAAGAGCTATTCACCTATTTTAAAATACACAGAGAAAGGCACCAAGTGGACGAGGCCACGGATCTGTTTCGTAGCCCTCTGTGCAAAGCATCTGAAGGAATATTTTGCAAAGCAAGTTGGCACGAGCAAAGCAGGGGTGTGCAGCTTGTGCCCATCTGCTTGGCATCCCTTTGGATCGTTGCACAGCCCCAGGGCTTAATAACTGCCTGCTTCCCTTGTTTACTGGCTAAGATGCAGCCTCAAGACTGTGACGGTGAATCGGAAAGCAGGAGCTTTAAAAGGGTGATGCCCAACGTGAGACTTTCCCTTTTTAGAGCGACCTTGATCACCCAGGGAGTTTTGTAGCCCAGAAGAAGAAAACAGCTGGAGGAGAGAAGCAAGATTTACTTCTTGACTGGGAACTCTTTGTGAATATTTATGGATTAATACAGAAATAAAAATAATAGTGATTCACATGCAATATGCCATCTCCAGAACATCTGGCAATGAAATCTTCTGCTAAAGCTGCCCCAGGCTGAAAGGGGAGAGGTTTCAGACAGAAACAGCCTCTTTGCTGGACTCTGAAAGGGTTCAAGGTAGGATCAGTGGGAATCTAGCAATCAGCTTCAGTCTTCCCCATTTCACTCCTTTGGCTGCTAGGCATTTTCTTTCTTAGAAGAAACATCTAGCCAGGGTCACCGGGTCCACAAAGAAAGCTAGCAGATATCATGAAGCCAGGAGTTTAATCTCACTGAACCTGTTTTGCATTGCTAGTTTAACCTCTCTCTGCAAACTAATAAAATAAAAAAGGAAGAGAAAGGAAAACAAGAGTTCATGTTTGTATATCCAGACTACATGTCCCCTCGTGACTATGGAGTTCTACTAACAGCATCGTCTGTCTAGAAATGCCACTCAATTCCCACAGTCAGAGCTAGACCAGGCCTTGGAAGCCTCCTGGAAACACTTCTAGAGCAATTTCCTTCTGGATACAAGAAATGCAAAAGAGAGTGACTCCCTCCCCCAAGAGATGGACTATCCTATCTCTTCTTGAAGACTAACCCCCACTGATGGGAATTACCTAGGAACTGGGGAAGGAAGCTGCCCTGGAAAATTGCATCTATTGTCCCGATATTTTTCTTAAAAACTGGCTCCAAATATGGTCATTGATCCATTCACTAACTCTGGGCCACTTACAGGCTATGATTTGTTGTTAATTAAACTTGTATGCTGCCTAACTCTCAATGGTTCTGAGTGCCTTCTGATTTATCTGTCATTTACTGTTCATTTATGCTTCTTGGGTTTTTCTGTAACCGCAGCAACCCTGATCTTCTCCTCCTGTTTTCCTCAACTTCCTTCCTCTGGAGAGCTCCCAGCATCTTCTTAATAGAGTCGAAACCTTTTGGAGAAGCCATCTATTCTTGGGAAAAGGGGTGCCCCTAGACAGGTTTTGAAGGGTTTTCTCCTCCTGCCGAAACGGTTCACCAGCACCCGCTCTAGACCTCAACAAGCGTCTCTTGGAATTTTCATTGTGATTGGGGTTCATTCACGTCTAAACCATGACTGGGCCTCCAAAAATGAAAGACACATCATGGCTTGCACAATAAATGAGGTGTCAAGGTTACCTTTCACTTTATTTGTGGGTGACCATTGTTTATTTTATTTATTGGAGTTTATTTTAGAGAGGAGCCCAAGAGGGTCTCTTTGCAAAGAGCCAAACAGAAGAACCTCCATCAGAAGACAATGGAAATACCCCTGTTTAAAGCTCAACATTCCTTCTTTTTATCCAGCTGAAAGCCATATATTTTTTTAAAAAAAACAACTCCTCGCTGAGCTTATTAGAGGCAATTTTCAATTTATTCTACCTTCTCAGAGCCATGCGGCATTTAAAACACAGGCAGTTATCCATTTCATGAACAAAAGTGGAAGAAGATTATTTATCTGCATTAACTATATTTAATTTCAGGGCTTTCTGACTCATAACTTTAAAATGAAGAAAAGAGAAAAGAAATATATAACTGTTCTTTCTTTAAAAAAAACCTTACAGCTTCTATGCAGCTATTATATAATGTGTCAAAGGATGCTTTAATTCTCGCTCTTAGAGGTTAAGGAATGGCTATTGTGGAGCAGCTGAGACATTCTCACTCAATCCATTTGACATTTCAGGTGTAGTGTGTGCTTATTAAACAAGAGATTGGCATGGCAGCGGGAATTAGGGGATCCACTGATCATGGCAATGGCTGGCAGTCCCTCGGCAAGGTGGTTTGGCAGCAAAGGGGGTGACAGGGGCAGAGAAATCAGGTTCACCACCAGGGTCACACCACTGCATACCTGTCAGGTTGCTACACCTTCACAAGGGCATTGCAGAACTGGCAAATTCAGAAAAGAAGGCACCCACAAGCAACACCCCAAGGTCCAGGCGATGACACGCTGACAGAAATATCTAAACTCATGCATGATTCAGAGAAACGGAGGGGGAAGATCTGGTTCCTTCGCTGATCATGCCAGAACCCAGCGGAAGTCAAACAGGAAGGACTTCTTTCCACAGCACCAGTCTCACTAGTTCCTAGTCTGTCACAATGACTGCCCACCCGGACAGCTTGAAAAGGGGGACGGACTCACAAATGGAGGAAGAGAGCCAAGGCTACTTTCTTTCGTGTTGCTATGTTGTGTTGATAGGCCTCAACCCACCAGCACTAAGAAAGTTGCATCTGCCTTGTGTCCTGCTTGTGAGCTTTTCCAGGCATTGTTTGGTTTGCAGAAACAGGATCCTGGGCCAGCCAGGTCTCAGCTGTGTCTAACACGGGACTCCAAAGATAGTCAACATCTCATAGCAGAGCAGCAAGGAGAAGTCAATGTGAAGATGGCACCTCTTTGTCTTCCAGTAATTCACAGTCGTGAATGAGGTCTTACTAGAGGGTGCATTATTACAACAGATTCATGAATTGTGAGGTTTTCTGGGCCTGCTGCTTTTTACCACTTCCTAGTGTAGAAACGGGATTCTGCTGTACCCCTGAGAAAGGCAGCTGCAGACCCAGAGCATCTTCAGGAACAGCTGCACATGTTGACCCAGCATCCATCGAGTGGAAAGGGTTACTTCAGATGGGGAGAACAGCCAAAAGGAAAGCCAGACCTTGGAAACGAGAAGAAGCTACAGAGCAATGTACAGAATTAAAGTGGCCACTCGTGACATCTGTAAACTGCCAACAGCCACTTAATATAATCAACTTTCAGATGGAACGATGAATCAGGACAAGCTCACTTTCAATAAAGTGACAGGAAATGCCAGCTGCTTTTTGCTGTATTACAGTTGCAGAAACGGCGTCTGGCGTGAGGAGGCAATTCAGTCGAAGGGCACCGTGGAACAGGAGCTTGCAAATCACGAAGCCATTTGCAGCTCCAGTAGGATGCTCTGCCCTACTGGAACTTGGAAGAAGTTTGAGGGAGGAAGGATGGAAGGATTCACACACTTTTTAAAAATAACGGTACTATGTTCTTTTTAAAAGAAGACAAAAATGATGTAAAGTAAGAAAGGAAAAAGAAAGAGAAAGAGAAAAAGATCAAAGCTAAAAATTCAAGAAGTGGGGGAGGAAGTAAGGCCGGCTGGGGAATTCTGGGAATGGGCACTCACACATCTTAAAGTTGTCACTGGTCTAGGCAATTTCTCTAGTAGCATATGCCAACAATACATCATTTTCACACACTTTACAGGAATTTATTATGTTACACTTTTGAAGGTTCTCCCCAGTCTTCCCAAGCCCCCTCAGGGCTACATATTCCAGAGTTCCCCTGGGAATTATTGAGTTAATCCCAACCTCCCTGTAGGCCTGGAGGTTATCCAAGGCTCCCCAGAGGCCTCCAACTCATGATCCTATAATAGCTTTCTGAGGTCCACAACAGTGATTTGTAGGGCTGAAAACACAAACCAGAAAGTCACAGTGCTGAGTGTTATGCCAACCTGCAGGCTGGGAGGATCGACCTGCCCAGTGACCGCCCAACAAGAGGGGGGACAGGTCTCGTGCCTTCCATCCCCCATGGTGGGCACTGCTTCTGAGGCAGCATCGCATCCTCTCAGCAAGGGACAGGGGCAGGAGAGACAGGGCCAGGAAAGACCGGCCAGCAGAGCGAGATATGCTTCTCACCCTGATCAAGAATTAGAGGTTCCCCAAGACAGAGACAGCTTGCACCACCTCACAGGACAGGGGCCTCCTCCTACTCTTGGCACTAAATATGGGGGAGGAAATGGTCCAGGCACTGACTCCTTACTTTTAGTTTCTCAACTAAAAGTAGAGGGCCTGTGGGGTGCTTGATGCCCTCTGAGCTTGATTGTTTTCTTGCAGACATTTCAATACCCAGCTAGGCAACCTCATCAGGGCTAGACCTGTGAGAATGCTTCTGTCTTAACCCTAACCTTAACCAACACAGACAATGATCAAGAGCTCTGAGAAGCTTGTTTGGTGGATTATCAGTGGCTACAGATGGCCAGGGAAAGCTACGGAAGGCTGAGGCTGACCCGGAGGGAGGAGATGTGGACCACCAGGCTCGGCCAGCCCCCCCCTGCACCCGCTCTTCTGGGCCATGAGCAAGAAAGAGAACCAGGAAAAGTCAGAGCTGAGCAAGAAGGAAGGAGAGCAAGAGCAGCAGCTCTCAATGGGATGGTTTGCCTAGATTAAATCCTCCTACACACTATCTCGGAACAAATGTTACACAACAACCCAGGAACGCAGCCAAAGACGGGTGTTCTGCCTAATGAAAAACACCGCCAATGAAGCAGCCAAAGTGAAATGGCTGTTCAGCAACTCAGCTTCCCAATAAAGATAACAAATGCACGTTTGTTGACAGGGCCTGATTTTCCTCTGTTTCATAATTTTTCACTCATTAGAGATTTTCCTGTCAATATTGTGGCTCTCGGGCTAATTCTCGGGCAGCACTTTTGGCAAGTGGCGCTTCAGGCACCCTCCCGATTGGTGGGTCAGGGCCTCACACACAGGAAAAGCAGCCGGGAGAGACCCGGGGACTCTGGCCTTTCTCCGCCTCCTTGAAAGGAATCGCCCAAATCCGGGACTTCACATCTGGGGCAATGGCTCAATTCGGTCAATGGCTCAATGGAAAAGATACATTTGGGACACGTCTAGGTAGCCTTGCTGTACTGGTACAGCTTGGTCCCCGGCCTCAAAAGCCAGACCGTGGCTGTCCCATTATTTTATGTGTTGCCATATTTCTACTCCACTGATCCATCCTGCAGGGGTAATTATTAAACATTTATGATTTTTTTCCTCACTGTTGATGCTTGGGCTAAGAATTCCTTTGCAGAATTCCATGCTAATGAAAAATCCATGCCAACTTCTCATGGCCTGAACTAACAGGAAAGATCATGGGAGAAAGAACACCAGCTGAACTGAGTGGCATCCCTGATCCCAGCAACAGATCGCCCCCAGATCCCACATCCCTGCAGACAGCTGTTCAGACTCCCCAACGGGAAGGGAAGCAAACCACCTCTGGAGCCAGTTGGTTCCTCATTGTCCACCTCTTTCTGGAAGAGCCAATTTCCTGCAATGTTAGGCCAAAATCTACTCCTGCCATTTTCTTTTGTGAGCTTTCCTCCTGCTTCTGGCCCAGCTGCTAAACACCACAACACCACACAAGGTAGTAATCTTGACTGCTCTTAGTCTTCTCTTCTCCGGGTGCAACTTAGCTAACTCTCTTTCCTTCTAGGATGTACTTTTCTGCCACTTCACCCATCTGGTTATCTTCTAAATCCTTCTCTGGATTTGGTTCACGTTATCATACTTCCATTTTAAAACAGCAATTCTTGGTGCTGAGGACTGTAGATTAGAAGTGGCACAAAGAGTAAACACACCTCACCGCTGGGAAAGGTAAGCTGGGATCTCAATTGTTCGCCACACAATTCAGCTGTCCGTTCTGTGTGCCTGTCGTCCTGTAAGGGCCCAAATCAGGGGTCTTTATAGTAAATAGGGACCAAACTGCATCTATTCACAGCTGTCACTTTCCCATCCCTGGGCTGGATGGATGAAAGAAGGCTGAAGCTGGGAAGGTGTTTGCACCACCAATAGCCAGCTCTCAGATGATGACGAAGGGGCTTAAAAGATGGTCAAAATCAAAGCATCTCTTTCAGGAATAAAGGACGCCTTCAATTTTGTGCAGTCTATTTAACTGAAAAACTAATTTTAATTGAACTGCTTTTGCCAAAGCCAAACAATCATTCTAGAAATCTCCATCATGGAATCAGTAAAGAAATGCAGAGCTCCGGGGCGCCTCCATCTCCAACTGCTCAAGATGAAGGAGCCTTCAGCAAAATGACAGGTTTAGATCATGGACCCTCGATCTGATTTTGGATGTGCAGCCAGCTGATGAAGAGTGGGCTGGGTTGCTGGTGAGGATGGTCTTTTGTGATTATGAAACAAGCATCGGAGGTTCTAGGATTGCTGAGTTTTCTGAAAAAGGTGGTCCTGCCTGGCTCTGGAGACCTTCACCTGGTCCTCTTGCTTCCTCTCCTTATGTTGAGCAAGAACAATGTTTTCTGCTGTGCCACCTGCCAATTCTGATCCACTGATAAGATAAATTGGGAAATAATAATTTTGTTGTGCAAATTGAAGTGGGGGGGGGGGGAGAAACCAGAACTGAATGCAAATACCTAAAGAGCTGTTCCGAGTACTGTAATTGCTCTAAAGAGAAGATTAGCACCAGGCACATTTTTACACCCATAATTTCACTTACAGGAGGCTCCAGTATTTCCTCCTCCTCCTTTTCTCCTGCAACAGATAAGCTAATCATTGTATTCGTTCCTCCAGAGTTTTGCCAAAAGAGAAATCTTTTTCTGGAAGCAATATCATTTTGCGTTTGAAAAGATACAAAAAAGACTAATGCATGAAATAAAATTTGGATTCAGTTACTAAAAGCATCAACCTGCTTATCAATCTGAAAGCAGCATCTTTAAAGGTCAGGAAAGAATGAAAATCAGATACTCGTTCCCATTCCCGGCAAACAGGGGCTCCCTGCTCAGAAAGCCTCACTAACGTGACCTTTCCCTCACAAAGAGAGCAGGTCTCTCACACACTCACTTCCAGCCCCCTTTGCAAAGTAAATGCGCCCAAGTAGCACTGTTGCACACTTCCTAGCACTCCCCCCCCCCAAAAAACCCCCACATTTTCCAGAGTATAGGTTATTTTGGGATAGCAAACACAGCTCTGTCCAAATATTAACATTTACCTCTGGTGGAAATGCTGGCTGCAATTAATTTCTTCATTATGGGTTGGCCAGAATGTTCAGCTCCACTTCTTCCCAACATGTAGGACCCACAGATGTGGCACAAGGTGGGGGCCACAAGGAAAGGAGCTGATTAAAATTGTACGGATGTCAGGCCCCAAACCAAAAATGATACATGAGATTCTTCCAAGCTGAGGTCTCTATTGTCTCACACCTGTAGACAAAATCTTGCCAGACTGAAGACAAGATATCTGCACCTACGATATACTTTAAGAATTATTAGGAAGTGGCCATTTCCCCCCCCCCCCCCTTTCTCTCACATGTAACATCCTGACTGAGTCGCCTCTTACTGCTATGGATTGCACTCCTCAATCCTGGGAATCGACCTTCTTACTATATTCCATCACAACATAGACCATTCCATCCAAGAATATTCACCCCTGGAGCATCAATTGGACTCACAGAAGTTGCCTGTTCCCAACTCCACATCCCATCTTGGTCGCGCCTGGCTAGGATGGCCTCCAGAGATGCGAGCACCATTCTCCGCTGCCTGCTCCCAGCCCACAGCAGCCACAGCAGAAAGAAAAGCAGGCACGGAATGAAGGAAGGTGTTGGCTGCCTCCTCCTCAACTCTGGAATCAGAGACTTGCAAAGGAGAAGAAGCGGAGCCACTTCCCAAGGCAACTCCAGAAGCTCTTTTCTTAGCAAACCTGCACAAGGAGTGATCCCACCCAGGAGAAAGAAATGCAGGGCTATCTACAAACCACGAGGAAACTGATGGTTGGTGTGGAGGTCCCTGGTTGTGCTTTGCCCGGCACGGACTCTTTCGGAAGGAGGACAGCAGCCGAGCTCCTCCTAGCAAAGTCTCCCCACCTTTTGGGAGAAGAGATGGCTGTCTGGCTTAATTACCTTTTCTGAGACAGATGGCCACTCTTGCTCAGAAAACTTTCCTTCTGAAGTCAACAAGTCGCCTCATCTTGTGTGCAAATTGAGCTCCATATGTCTGTGAATAATTGACTGCAAGATCAGTCGTCTCAACCGACTGGATACATTCACACATCGGGGAGAAAAAAGGCCTGGCAAGGAATGGAAATTTTGTAAAAAGCCCCAGAGCTTTCTTCTGTTGCAGCTTCAGAACCAGCTGCATTGTTATCCACTTCTGCCAATTCTTGGTGGCTGCATTTTGGGTCTTTCAATACCATCTTGGCAGCCCGTTGCAAGTCAGGTTGGCCAGCTCTCCTGACCTCACCTGTGGACAGGTCTTCCTGGAGGAAGCCACTGGGGTAGAGACCTCCTCTCTTTCAGCAATGGAGGCTGTTCCTGGCCGAGTGTGCAGGACTGTGTCAAGCTTGGATCCCTTTGGGAAGGCTGTGGCTGGGCCACCTCCATCTCAAGAGAGGTCAGAAAACCTCACAGGCTTCATTATCACTGGCACTTTCTTAAAAGGGGGGCATTTTCTTCAGAAAAGCAAGCAAACTAGGGTGCTTAAGTGAAGAACTGCTGCTATCTCAGAAATGTGACCCAAAACCTCTCAAGGGCTGTACCTCCCCAGATGTCTGGAGAGATGGTTTTGTAGGTCTATCCCAAACATCTGTACCCTGAATTGTGTTAGATATTTTGAAAGTAGGACAATAGTGCTCCGGTGGCAAACACAAAACTGGGAGATGTGATATCCCTGAACTATGAAACCTCCAGAACTCAGTAGGGTAAAGCATCACAAACATCATGCTTGGACATCATGCTTGGTTATCTCTATGTTTTTGTTTAAGGCAAAGACCACAGATATTTCAAAGCATCTGTTTGTGCTTCTTGCTTTAGCATAATTTTCAATTCATTATGATAAATTCGGCATGATTCTTGCTGGAGTTGGCATGTCCCATGGAGCAAAATCTCAGAAGAACAAAATACCTTCAGAAAAACTCCATCAACTTTCTCATCAGTCCAACTGGTGGACATGAGAAAGAGCATGGAGAGACGGACACGTTTGCTTGAGTTGTTTGGTGTAAGAGGACATAACAAATCTCAACAACACCAACAACTCTTCATTCATACAGGAATGGAAGCTTCCTTGCTTGGGTTGGGAAATGTTATACCAAGCCTGGAATGAAATAACATTCGGCTTAATATTTAAACACTTACAGGCAAAAAAAGAGACACGTTTAGGAATAATCTGTTACATAAAACCCCTCATAATTCTCTTCTGATTGAAAATGAGAATTTCACATTAGCTACTTTAACGGCACTTCTTTTGGCAAATGTAGCCATTTTTCATTTCACCCAAGTTAAAATTAAGCTATAAATAGGGAAGAAAAAACATGCCAGATGATTTAAATGGGCAAGAAATAACTGGCTGTTCATATTGTGTGAATACTTTTAGAGTGAATTATTGCTGGCTTCAATCTCTCATCCGCCGGATCTTAAAAATAAATTGGTGCGTGCCCACGTTGGCGCACCTTATCCTTGGTGGGGAGGGGGAAAGAAACTGGACACCTCTTCAACTGATCCCCACGGAAGCCCAACCTTCTCAAGTGTTGGATCCCAGGAAGAGATGGCGCA
>NW_015386487.1:648833-668963 GCF_001527695.2 Protobothrops mucrosquamatus
CTTCTACTCCAGGTGAATTAGTGGAAAGCAGCCTTAACGACAAGAATTAGTCCTTGCCCTGAGAAAAGTCATCTTGGCACACCAAGCTTGGTCACTGCCAACACAATCCCACCGGCTTCCTTGAAGGGTTCAAAGGCTGCCTTCTTTGAAGGAACTCAATTGTCAAACTGGGTTACTGGAACCAATAAAGGAGAATATTTATAGCTCGGGGTTGAAGTGAGGGGTCCTTGGTACTCTCTGAGCTTGGTTGTTTTCTTGCAGATGTTTCATTACCCAAACTAGGTAGCATCATGAGTGCTAATGTTGCTGTTATTGCACTGAAGTTGTTGCACATTAGTTGCACTGATAATGTTCGCTAGTTTAGGTAATGAAATGTCTGCAAGAAAACAATCAAGCTCAGAGAAAGTGTCAAGGACTCCCATGAGTTGCTGGAAACCAAGCCAGGTGAGCACCAGGAAAACATTTCCTATCTCTATTCTATACTTCACAAAAGTTCAAGGGCTCCAATCAGCAGCCACCACAGGTGGCAAGTGTGTGCTGCAGCCAATACAGTATTAGACCAACCTACACACTTTGTCAGCATTCATGGGACAGGAGCTTCAAGGAGAGGGTCAAAACCTCCCAGTGTTACAAACCACATAAATAAATAACTGCTGCTGAAGCCCAACATGTCCTCCAAGTGTACCCCCCAAGACCCAGGGAGGTGCCCCAAGCTCTGCTCTGCTGCCCATCCAGCCCACCTTGTTACCTGAGGGACCTGATGCCATGCCAGACCCACACATTTCCTCTCCTGGCATCTGATGAGAAGAAACCCTGCACTGCTGCATGACTGCCCTCCTCCAGGTCTGCTTGGTGGTGAAGGGCACCGTCATGCAGCAGAGGGAGGCCTCACAAAAGCTTTTCCCAGTTTGATTTGCAATAGAAAGCTGTTGGTTTCTTAGTAGGCGTCGCTGCTTAGAAGAAGATTATGTACAAATTGCCTAGTTAGAATAATAAACAGGGTTCACATCATGTCAAACATGCCCAATCCAGGGATCTGCACCCCAGCTCCAAGAACCTTTGCCTGCCAGGAGATAAACTTAAGTAAATAATGTTTGCCATAAACTCCAAATGAAGAATGACAGTTAAATTTTATAATCATCCTCACCGCTTCAGGACTCACTTTATTTTCTCGGGCTTATGACCCATGGGTTACTATAGCAACTAGGAAATCCTACCTTATCAGAGTTCTGCATTTACATTCCATGTGGCTGATTTTTTTGAGGAATTAAACCCATCACGGTCCTCTATTCTCAAACTAAGAATTTAGGATTATCTTACAGAAACAAGGATCAAAAGGCTTTATCTGAAACACCCAATACAAACCTAATTTGACAGTGCATTAAAAAAAAAAAACCAGCACTCACCATAGAGCAAATAAGCAGTATCTTCTGCGCAGCCCTGCAACAGAGGCACTTTGACCAAAGCGACTCACTCCGCAGAGCTGAAGCCGGACAATTTCTCCCTTAACTGATGATTTTCTAAGGCTGATGGTTGAGCAAGGAGAAGGATAGCAACAATTCCAGAAATTTGGCAGATAGAAGTGATGGAGGACTCTGTGGAACTTTGGAACCCAGTGACTAAGACCTGCTGGGGCATTTTTCTTACACAGGAAGCTGTAACTTTACAAATAACTTTCCATGGGAAGCCATAAGCTACCAAGTGGGAGCCCTTTGATCACAGACGCTGCCTGACAGAGAAAGAAATCAAAAGTCTTCCCAAGTGCCTGTGCACCTTGAAGCACTGATTGGTTCTAGAGATGCCAAGGAGGTCTGGGTTGCTCAAACTGCTTAATTTCCCTTCAATGTTGGTTCCCTACAAATTCCTTACGTCCTTTGAGGCACACTTGTGTACAGACTAAACATCCATCAATAGGCCTGATTTCATGAAAAACATATACTCTCTTTTCCAACCTTCCTGAAGAATACCACTGCTTCTCTTCTGTCCACAACAGAAGTGGCCTGCAAGGGTGACTCCATTTCTTCTGGACATGGAGTAATAAGAGTTCTCACCCACCCTTAAAACATGAAACCTCAGTGAACTAGCGACCAGGCACCCTCAAGAAATTACAATTTCTTCATGCTACTTTGCTGACTCTTCAACAGCTTGAAGTGCAGAATGTCTGACCTACTTGCTGGGTTCAGCTGGCTGTGTCAAACGCAACAGGGCCTTGGGGGAGCTATTTTCAGGAGCTGGGCTCTTTACCCAGCTATTTTACTTCCCATGAGCCTTAGAGAAAGCAGGATACAAAGCTAGAAATGCTGAAAGAGCAGGAGTCTCAAGGGCTTTGAGGATGCCCCAATTTTGGTCTCTTGTGATTGTTGATCTGGAGAGGTTGTATCCTGCACCTACATTCTTAGGGTTTTTTTTTCTTGTTTAAAAAAGGGACCAGGCACCAAATGAGGCACTTCTCTATCAGCTGTCATGATATTTATATTCTCCCAAAGGCCAACCATCAACCGCAGGAGCATCTTAAATCCATGGACACTTCCTGTTGCAGCCTTTGATGAACAGAGCCTGCTCTCTCGTAATGAAATTCATAAAAGCTAAACCCATCGTTACTGAGCTAGAGGCATGCAAGAGTTTAATTTGGTTAATGCACTTTTTATTCATTATGGGTTCTTTATGAAAGACACCCAGCCTCATTTGCAGAGTGCATTGCTTAATTGCCCATGCTTCACTTAAAAAGGAAGAGAGAAAGAGAGAGAAGGAGAGGGAGAGAGGAGAGGGGGGGGGACAGAAAGAGAGTATTTAAGTTGTCCATCAATACTCCATGCAGGGCAGAACTATGATCGATTGATGTAGTGAGTATGCACAGTTAGAATGTCAAAGGAAGTTAGCATCATGCTGTTGCATTAGAAAGACTTAAAGAGTATATATTAAGCGAGACAATCAAACTCATTTCAACACTCTCCACATTCTCTCTCTTCCTATTGATTTGTGCTGGGTTCTGTACTAGGGGACAGGGCTAAGGCATCGTAAATCTATTGGCTGAGTGTGGAGAAGCATTTCCCAGGCCCTGGAACTCAACTCCTCTGTCGCACACGAGAGAACAAGAGAGAGCAAGAGGAAAAAACAAACAAACAGGCAAATAGCAATACAGCCAATCTCTACTCCACCTACTCCAGGTAGATAGTTCTGTTCTTGAATTCAAATAATAAAGCACCCATGCCTTGGACCTCTGAAGGTAGCAGAAACTGATGCCATTTCAATGAAGAAGAAAATGTATTCAAAGGACATAACAACCGCAAAACCACACTCATGAATTAAGCAAAAATAAAAAGACATTTAAGTCTAATCTTGGTATGCCTCATCATTAGCCAGGAGCAGAGATAAGAGCTTTGACAAATGAAGGCCAATCTACGTGTCCCGATTCATGTTGCAGGATCCAATCTGCGTCCGTCGCCGGGACCAGAGGCTTTGGGACTTGTGCTGGAGCCCAACCTCATGATTTATCAACCTCTGGTGCTGGCGACCAAATCAGATTGGATCCCGTAAGAGCTTTGTGTTGAAACATTTCAGAAGGACAAATTAAATAAGTAAACCAACTTCAGTACAGAGGTTGGCATTAGTAGAACCTGCCCAATGGAGGACCAAGCGATGAAGAAAAGAGCTGGAGTGCATCAAAGAGACAGAGAGAAGAAAATAAGAATTCCTTCCTTCCTTCCTTCCTTCCGCTGCCTCTGGATGTCTTCACACCCACAAAGCTGATCTTGGACACCTGATGTGACGGATGGAACTCTTCCCAAGTAAAGGAGGCTTGTGATTTCCAACAAGAGCTGCACTGAAATTGGAAGTACAGAGGGAGTTGAAGGGTTTCCATCCTTTACCCCAAGCTCACCCAACTTTTCCTAGCAAGTATCATATTGTCTTGAACGTCTGGAAGTAAAAACCAGGCAGCATAAGTGGGACTCAGAAGACTTTCTCCTTCTTTACTTTTGTGTTTTTTTTAAACAGGGTGGATTTTCATGGTTGATTAACAAGCTCTCCTAATTTAACCAATTGGCTGGCTTTGCCTCGCCTGGGGAAAGGAAGCAGCAACACCCGCCAATCAGGCAGAGACAGACTGTTTCTTGAAGAAGATGGACCACTGGTCTCCTGAGGATGGAGATGATGGTGGTTGCTGTGGTCCTCCTAGACATACTTGGTTCCAAGGGTTTCTCTCTTCATGAACGACTCCACCATTTCAGCCAGGCCCTTATCAAGGCAACTTAAAAAGCTGCTACTTTATGCTATGGAAGCCATGCAGAAATTGGGAACAACTATGACAGCTTGTACTTCCAATCCGGCCCTCCAGATATTCTATCTGCAAAGCTCACCTGGATGAAGATTCAACCAGGTGACAGAATACCAGGCGGTCCAAAGTTGGCAGCCGAGAAGAGGGGAGGGGAGAGGAAGGAATGGATTCATTTTGTAGACAAACACCAAGCCTGTTTTGACAGGGAGCTCGGAGACGTGATCAGAATCCTTGGGCAGATTCCAGCAAAATGGTTGCTAAGCGAAAGACCGGGGACAGTCAATTAAGAAAAGTGTCAACCGCAACAAGCAAGCAAGCAAATAAATAAATATACAACCTAGCAACTAATCTGTAAATCTTCCTCCAACTTAAGACATCACTCATGGAGAAGGTGAAGGATAAGATGGGGTCATTCTCACCACTCTTTTCTAATGCTGACAGCGACTTGCTCTCTCTTCGCTAATCTCCAAAATAAAGAGAGAAAATTAAATCAATAGCTCTCCTTCCATTTGGGGGGGGGGGTGCTGCATTTTTGTAAGTTCGTCTGTCTCTGTGGATGCATATGTGGATGCGTGTATCTACGTGGGTCCATTTAGACCTAAATTGATGGGAAGAAAGATTCCACGTGTGTACTCTTATTTTTCATTCCAAAATCAGAAGGGAAAGAACCAAAAAAGAACCAAAAGATATTCTTAAAAGATGCTTTAAGAATATTACCTTGAGAGACTGACCTGCTCTGCTGCCCCTATAATCCTCTCCACAGTCTCCAAGCACCCCGCCTTCCTTCGTTTGAAGGGTCTTCTGCTCTCCTACTTAAGCCAGACATCTAAACCCACCGAACAGAAGCAGGGAGAAAGGTCACTCAACCTCCCCAGCGTCTCCTGAACAAACCCAAAGCCACCAGGGAACCAAACATTTCACACTCCCGAGTTTATTTAAGCAGCTCCAGTAAATCACAGCTTTTCCATTTGTTTCACCATCCAATAAAAGAAAAAAGAAAGAAATCAGGTGTATTAGGTTAACCTGTATGAAACAAATACTCAGCTAGCAGTTTCTGGACTAAAAATAGAGAGCTGAGTGATGTTACAAGGTTTCCAACAGATTCTTCGGCTTTCTACTATGGAATCTGACAAAAACAAAAAAAGACAAAAATAGCCACTTAGCTATTTATACATTAAGGAATTTCTAAGGATAATTTCAATAAATAAAAACCACCGTTCAGCAACTTAAAGGAAACAACAGAGCAAAGGAGAAGACAGAAAAAGAAACCAAGTCAATCAAAACTGAAGCCAAGGCATGTCCCCAAGGGGCTTTTTTTTCAGGGGGCACCTGGACTTTCTTTGTTTTCCTTGAAGACGTTTCGCTTCTCATCCAAGAAGCTTCTTCAGCTCTGACCGGGTGGTGGGGAATGGAAGGATTTATACTCCTTGCAGACAGCTGGTCATTTGCATTGAATATAAATCCTTCCATTCCCCACCATCCAGTCAGAACTGAAGAAGCCTCTTGGATGAGAAGCGAAACGTCTTCAAGGGAAAACAAAGAAAGTCCAGTTGCCGCCTGAAAAAAAAGCACCTTTGGAACAACCAGGACCTGGATGACCGAGAACCCCCATAGACATGAAGCCAAAACATCTTCCAAATATCTTGAATGAACTATATAACTAGGTAATCAAGGAGCTGTTGTCCAAAGGTTTGCCCAAAATTATGGGGGAACTTTTCAAAAAAAGCTATCACCCCTCTGACCAGGAATTTGCCACTGTTTTCAAATCAAGGGCCACCCTTAATTCCTCAGTGAAATCTCTGAGACAAAACAAAACAAAAGATAGATGGAGAAGATACAAACCAAACACACTGATATTGACATTATATTCCAGCAAATAAATTCCCTTTGCATCATTCACTTCCCATGTTCGCTTTTTCCCTTCTGTCAAAGTAAAGCCACCAGTTTAGGAGGGGCTCCTCCCCAGCTCCTGCCCCCCTAGCCGTTCGAAAGCATAAAGTGCAAGTAGATCAATAGGTGCCACTTTGGTGGGAGGACGACAGTGTTTCGTGTGCCTTTGGCATAGAGCCATGCTGGCCACATGGCCACGGAAATGCTTCAGACAGTGCTGGCTCCCTCAGCTAAGAAACAGAGATGAACAACACACCCTAAAATCAGACACAACTGGACAGGTGAAACCCTTCCCTTTTACCTTCCCCAATCTTTCAGGTTACCCTTGAGATTTGGGTCGTATATCTTCAGAGAGGACATGAGAGAGAGGTGGCCGGAGGGGGGGGGAGCAAGGCCATCAAATGTGGGGGGCCTTGGGACAAAGAAAGGTTAAGGTGTCCCTGTGGTTTGTTTAGAGGCAATAATAGCCATTCTTGCTCTGGCTCTTCATCTTAACTCCATCTCTTCCCTTTCTGTGCTAGAAGAAAAACAGCCTGACCACAACAGAACTGCCATGGGGAGGGGGTGGGGTGGGGGTGGGGAGAAGAACCCGTAGGCAGGAAGCCTCGATTCCTGGCTCAGCTGCGCTGTCTGGTTTCCTAACAGTCATATTTGGTGTTAGGATTTTCCTCTTGGTTACCTGACCCACAAATCAAAGCTGCCAAAAGCAAAGAGCAGAAGGATAAACACCCACGGATCAGTGCTGTGACATCCCCGCCACGAAAGGATTGTCACAACATTTGCCCATCCAGATGTGATGAGCGACAATGCTGGGGTGGGCGGCCCAGAGCAACAATTATCCATGGCGTTTTTTTCCAGCTCTGCAGTGACTCCCCAGGAATGAAGCATTGCTGGGCGGGGAGCACCAGGAGGGGACCCCCCCCAGGAGGGGAAAGAAGAAGTCCGAGAGAACATGCAGAGGGAAAATCAAAAATCCTGGTAAAAAAACGGCTAAACAAGGCTTCATATTAATGCTTGGGTCAATAAATCGGAACTTATATAAACATTTCATCATCTTAGGGAGGAATTTAAAAAAAATCACAAGGTCTCTATAAAGTGTGATTTTCAAAGCACAGCAGATTTTTACGTCTCCCGTTCAAGGCTGGAACTGTGGTTTAATGCCAATATATAATAACTGTAAAGAATTATTAAGACATTTACCCCTCCTCTGTGTACCTCCGGGCTAGATCAAAGCCCACAACACCGCAATATAAAATTGCTTCTTGACATCTGTGAGGCCAAAAGGACTCAAGCAGAGGAGGTAAAATGTGAGCAGGTAAGAAGATGGGAGTTTAGCAGTCTATAAAGGCCCTGGCATAGCAAACTTTCCTGGGCAGACCTTTCCAAGGTTTGAGCCTCTATACTTTACGCATTCATGTTAGAAGTTTTAGAAAAGCCATAATCTTAAAGAGATGTTCTTACTGCCAGAAGGAAACATGAGGATGCCTGCAGTCACCAGCCATTTATGTCAGCTTTAAACTTCAGCAGAGGTCAACAAAGCTCATCGGCAGCTTGTCAAATCTGATCTATCGCAGAATCCTCCCTGTCTACAATCAGCCAATGGGTGAGAAAGCTGGAGGTGGTGATAAGGATCCGAGTGTCTTACCTGCAAATTAAAAGAAGAAGGAAAACGGTAAGTCTTAAGGTTTTTCCAAAGATCTGGGCTGTTATTCTGCCAAAGCATCAACAACAAAACTATAAAAAAACACTGCAGGCGTAATCGGAAGCCAGGCTTTCATAAAATGGAAGGAAAAAACTGGAGACTCCTTAGCTCTTTCTCTCTAATGGGCAGCCACCAGGATATGGCCATGACTTTCAACCAGCCAATTTTCTAATTAGGCTCTCTCAGCAGCACCCAGTCCTTGAACAGGGTGGAAACCTCCCTTTTCGCTTGCATTGCCTCCTGTGGCCAAATGCCAACAGCAGCGGTAGTAATGATACAGAGAAACATTGCAAATTCTCTTTGGTTAATGTTTGATTTGCCGTAATCTGTGACTTTCCTTCTGGACTGATGACGTGGAGATGCCCAGCCCTTCTTGGTTCTCTTTTGCCCACGACATCTAGGTTTTATTAGCTGAGAGTCTCCAACTTATCCCCCATTGTTTTCCTCCGATTCTGCACACAAAGCTTCCTTTGAAAGGTTCTTCGCAGCACAGCCCAACAACCTACAACAATGAGAAGTTCCTGAAGTCAAATCACCCATGTGGGTCTTGGCCTGACTATGCTTCAAAGCCCATCAAATCAGGGGTGTGGGCAGCCTGGACGCACCCGGTGTTTGCCTCCAAAGCTCCCACATCCTCAGCTCAGCTTTGTCCTGGGTGGGAAGCTAACGGTGGCTCTAAGAGTCCACTATGGCTGCAGCCATTGTGGTACCCTAACAGCTGTGTCGCTAATTCCCCACCCGCTTCCATCATGCCAACCCCGGGCTCTGCATGGAGCTGCCCTGCAGTCATTATTCAGCAAGCACTCCCATTAACAAACTGCCCTTAATTACAGAGCTAATTGCAAAATTATTTCATAGTAGCAATTATTTCTCTCAGCTCATTCCCCACTACTTGAAGTAGGAGAGCACCTACAAAGGTGGCACTGAGCCAACTCATCAATGACCAGAGACTACCTTTAAAGTGGGTCTTCCCAAAAAATATACCAATGACCCCCCCGACTATCATCACAAGCTTTTCCTTGAGTCAACTTCCTTCCTTCCTTCCTTCCCCCTCCCTCCCTCTCCTTCCTTCCTTCCTTCCTTCCTTCCTCCCTCCCTCCCTCCCTCCTCTCCCTCCCTCTCCTTCCTTCCTTCCTTCCTTCCTTCCTTCCAGCTGAGATTCTCAGTTAACGAGGCTGGTTTGCAACTGGTTTTTTTCCCTAGTGGTAGCAATTGCCTCCACACTTAACTTCCCTGTTTTTAGCTTGACACTGTCCAGGCAGCTGTGCGGCTGAACAGATTCCATTGTTTCTCTTAAGAATGGAATGGCCACTCCCTGTTCCTTCAGGAAGAATACTTTACAGTAAGAACTAAAGACAAGAATTTGAAGAGAGAAGCCCTGATAGCCACTCGGTCATGCCCAGGAAGACCTGGGAACTCACTCCTGTTTTCCAACAATCACACTTCCTCCCTCAACCATCATAAGATATATCAGAACCAACCAAATCAGAACAGACCAATCACAACCTTCATTTCCCCATACAAAAATGCATCAATGCTGGTGTGCTCCAAAAACCTTGGTGGGGAGATCTGTGAGGGGAGAAGGGACATGAAAATGGTCACCAAGTGGTCATAATTCACCAGCTTAGGTTCCAACCTAAGTAGGTGCAGATCAGACCACCTAATTCTATTTTTCTCCGTACTTTTCCATTTACCAACTGCAATACCCTAAACTACTGCTGTGCCCCAATTTCTATCCACACTCCCCACTCTGCATTATTTGAAAGATGTACTCCATAAAGTAGGGGCCTTATTGCTCAGTTTGAGACCCACAGCCATGTCTGCCAGTTGTGCCCTGCAATGCACACAATCCATTTTCCTCTAAGGAGGAGGCAGATCTTACTAAAGGAAAGTACTTTAGTTGGGCTGGTTTTCCATCCACCAACCTCACAGCCCGGGAGAGGATCTCAACTGCCAGAAAGCACAGTCCCCAAGGGGGAACCAGATGCAAATTCAGCCAGGCTACTTTCAAGGAGGAACACACAGAAATAATCTTTAACATCTGATTTAAATGTTGACATCCACTGTTGCTGATGGGCTTCCAATTTTCCTGCCTGGAGGGGGGGCTACATTTCTTTCCTAGGACCACCAGAGGCTGTCCTCATCCGAAGGGAGTCCTGGGCTCTAGAAGAACCACGATGGTAGAACACGTGTTAGGGAAGGAGGGGGGGAAAAAAAAGCAATACCTGCTAAGCAATCTGAACTTTGCAAAATTCCTGGAATCAAATAAGATGCCTTGGAAATTTCCATAAGAGATTTAATAAGACCTTGAACAGTTTTTCTCCTTCCTCCTTGGTACAGCAAAACAAAGTTTGAGGGCTGCCACAGATTCTCCAAATGAAGTTTACACTAAATGGTTTTGTTCCAGTGTTTCTTCCAGTGCTCAGATTTAATATCAAACTCCCACAAACAAAGCCACCCACAAGACAAATGAGGTTCACGTGTGCAAGGCAACCACAGTTAGATTAAAAACCCCTCATAGATCAACGTGAAGAGCCGGTAAGCGAGTGTATTTCATTTTGATTATTGCGCATATGGCACTGGTGAGAAAAATCGAGGTAGATTAATCTGCGTGCTCATCTGGGTAGAGGCATATTTTTTTCCATATTCTTGGAAAAAACAGGAATGTGAGATGCTTGGACCATCTGAGCAAGGATTGTGATTTGGGCTGAGGGCTGACTTCTTCCTTAAGGAAGTCCATATGGTGAGACCATCTTGATGGATTCTGTGTTTTCTCTGCCTGAATGTTTTTATCATTCACTCTCTCGCACAAATGTGCTAGCTATGAGCTCACCATTCTTTGAAAAAGGTCTATTCTGAAACTCAAGGGCTTTCCACAGTCAGAGAAAGCCAATATCATAAGCCATAAATTGGCATCTCTGTTATTGTGATTTTTTCTCTTAAAACAGCCATCATAGTCTAAAGCACCTTGAATATCAAGCTATGAGATCAAAAAGGAAATGCACACCAGAGTAAAGGTTTTTTAAATCAACCAGTAAAAGGAAAAGTGCAGATATGAAAACAGAATTATCCCTGCAATGTTTGATAAATCTGGTTGGCCCTGAGAAGGAGAGAAGGAGGCTGAATATGATACCCTCTTTGCCTGGGAGAGGAAGCTTCACAGGAGGTTGAGCCTTGCTTTCCATCACAGTGTGTTTAAAATACAGGAGGAAAATCGCAACTGAACCTCAAGGAAAGCCTGGCCAAAAATGGGAGCTGTTCAACCATGGAACCAGCCAATGAGCCAGGGAAGTGTGGCCTGTGCTTCACCGGGAGTCTTCAAGCAGAGGCTGGGCAGCCATCTGTCCAGGAGGCTTCCCTGCATTCCCGCACAGTTCAGAGGGTTGGGTTCAAAAACTTAGGTGACCCCTTCTCCATGATGTGAGGGCGCTTTTCTAATATTGAAGTGAACCTGCAAGGAAGAAAAGCCAAATGGCCCAGGGCAGGCAGGCTCTGAATCCCTTCTGTTAAACACTGCCATCCTGAAATAGCCCCCCCCCCACCCAAGGGATTCAGACATTGACCGGGCACTGGTCAGGGTGGAGATGAGCTCTGCTACTCTGGGAGGCTAAGAGTTGACCATCCTCAGGTACCAAGAGGGTTATGTCTGGGGATGTCGCTTGTTTTTAATCTTATAATCCACCAGGCTTCCCTTGTTTGAGAAGGATAGCTACCTAAATGATACAGATTAAATGAATGAATGAATGAATGAATGAATGAATGAATGAATGAATGAATGAATGAATGAATGAATGAATGAATAAATAAATAAATGTTCCTGGGGAGAAGAGTGTATTTGTTTTTATGAACTACTGTGAGCCAAGAAGAATGAACTAGACGGCCGTTTAAGTCCTGTAAACAAACCAACAAACTTCTCTGGGAGCTAGACATGAGCTGGAGGAAGGTGGTGAATTTTAAGGATGAGCATTAACTGGCCCCACCCAGGCACTGTTTTTCCAAAATGTTCACCGGTTTTTCTTTTCAGAGCAATGCATTTATTCCCAGGGAAGTGGGCTCTGGGCAAAGCAAACTGCCCAGAGGGAAAGCAAACTGCCCTGTCAATAGGCCGCTGGCCCTGCCTCGGACCTGCCGGCTTTCCTTCCTCGGGGAGGGGAGGCAGAGGGGAGGGGGCCCACAGCAGCACCTCCCAGGATACGCTGGATGTGCAAGGACTGGATGTGCGGGTGCTGAAAGGCCCGTTTTGCCTCCTGCTTCCTGTAGGTGGAAGCAAACGCCTTGCAGACAAGAAGAGGCTGCTCCCAAGCGCTCCGGCCTGGAGCCTTATTATGGGCGCTCCCATTCCTTTCCCTGGGTGGCTGACTGAGCCTCCAGGATCAGTTCAGGGGGGGCAGCAGCCCACGGGAAAGCAACCTGGAGCCATTGAAACAGGCCGGATTTCCAGCTGCACCCACCCGGGCAAGTCAAAAAACAGCTGGATCGTCAAGATGAACACAACTGTTTTCCCTCTAAAAGTCCACCCTGTATCCTGGAGTGGGTGATCTCCAGCTATGTTTCCTCCCACGTTTGGAGTTTCTAAAGGCCTCAGGAGTCATTCTGGGATTCTCTAACCCAGGGATCCCCAACACCCGGTCCGTGGACCGGAACTGGGCCGTGGCATGCCAGAAACCGGTCCACGCAAACAAGCAAAAGCCCATCCACGGGATGCAGGCAGTATATGAAACCAGCCCCCCTCCGGTCCACGGAAAAACCTCTCTCCACGGAACTGGTCCCCGGTGCCCAAAAGGTTGGGGGCCTCTGCTCTAACCAACCCATTTCCAACACAGGCCGCAGTAACCTGGGGACAATCGGGAGGCAGAGGATACCTCCACATGCTCAAGAAAGGTTCATGTTCTCTCCTCTAGCAAACTAATACCCCTAAAATTATTTTTGAGGAAAAAAATGAGAAAAAGTGAGGAAGAGGAAAAGAGACTCAAAATATTCATTTTTTAAATTAGCCCAATTTTCTGAAACCAAAGAACACTTTCTTGCAGCAATTTCTACTCAAATTATTTAATTTTATATCATCTTCATCAGATCTAAAAACAGAAGGTTTCTTGGCACTGAAGAGAAGCTTTTCTATTCTTTCACACATCTATTTCTTGATTTGGCATATTTCTAAACACATCTTAATGTCTGTAACATTTTAGGTACCAATTTAAAAACCAGGAAATATTCCAAAAACGTTTTATAGGAAAAAGAAGCTGGATAAAAATAAAAGAAGCATCTTGAACAACATCACCCACTTCTTTCCATCCAAAGACATCACCTGTTTTTCCAAAGTTGAGTTGCTCCTAAGTCAGTACATTATTTATTACTTTATTTCTTTGTAATTAAATGCTGCTGGAAGAACTCCAAAGAGCTTACATTCAATCAATAAAAGTGACATAGTTTCTGCTTGCAGACTTGAGGTCTATAAAGCGCAACACAAAGACAGAAAAGGAGGGGAAGGGAGGGGAAAAATGCCAAGTCAGATGCTAATTCTTCAAATTAAATCATCATTCCCTTAGGAAATGGTGGTGGAGGGCTGGATCTGTTGCAGATGTCTATCTTAGCAAAGCTGAAGGCGCTCTGCTCTGCTCTCCCATCTCTGTCTGATAAAATACGTGGGTGGATTCTGAAAACATTATGCTAGTCTCGACTTCTTTTTTCTGAAATATTTCACCGGGCCCAGTAAAGCTGAATCCAGCAGGTGGTGGCTTTAGCGGAAGACCTGCAAGCTGGAAGCAGGGTGGGGGGAGAGGGGGCTGGGGCCAGAAGGGGCCAAGGAGCTGCCTGGCTTAAGCACTGCAGAGACACAGCTTTTCCTCCAGCTACGGCAGCTCGAGATCTCAGAATCAGGCATCCGCACTGAATCCAGCAAAACAATAAAATATAATAAAATAATCAAGATTAATTGATTCACCCATGCATGGAAAACAATACCCATGCAAGAGTAAATCAGGCAACTCCTCTCTCAGACTTCTCAGCTCCATCACCAAGCCTGATTATGAACAAAATTGAATTACACAAATATTTCACTAAATATCTTTTTAAGCCTCATTAATATTAATATCAAATCTCTCTCCTTGGCGCTTGGCATTTAAAACCCCATTTCAAAAAATATCTCTGATTTAAGGCAGACTTCCAGCATGAGAATGAGAAAAGGCCCTTGCCCAGTCCGTCTCCCTCGGCTCCTGCCTGGGGACCACCTCCCGCCTGGGGTTCTCCTCAGCAGCACCCCCGAAGGGGGAAGCTCAAGAACCAGCCTTGGGTTCCTCACGTCTCCCAGCTCTGAGTTGTGAAGTGGCTGGAGGCTGAAGGGGCACCAGGCAAGCCCAATGGCTCTGAAGAAGACCTGAGCACCTTCCCAACAGCTGTGGGTCTCAGTGGCATTACAGCCAAGATGGGACACTGGAAATGGAGTAGCCAAGGAAGAGAGGTGGACCTGAAGTGCAGGTAGCCCAGGCTAGGCTGCCTCCATCTCTCCTCTCTAAATTCAGCACAAAAGTTACTGACCTCTCTAGTTGCTACCATCTCTCATGATTTCTTGTCGTTGTGGTGGAAGTGCCTATTCTTTGTTGGAGCTGTGGCTCTCTTGAGAAAGGATTTGCCTTTGCAACTAACCTTCCCAATCAGAACCTCATTAGTCAACCAACAACTCAAAGATAAATGAATTGGGGGCGGGGTTTGGGGGGGGAGGAATGAGGAGTGGTCTGACAAACAGGGCACAGCCAATTACCTAAATTGCTCAACAACCACCACAAGATCACTTTCCCCCAAAAGAGATGTGAGATGTGGACAACATGTGAGATGTGGACAACAGACAACAACTGGAAAGTCATCCTTTTCATTGATAGAAAACAAAACCCCACAATTTTCTTCAAGAACTCTTGAACACGCAAACTAGCCAGAGAATCTGGATCAAGGAAGGAACCAGGTGAAGAAGTGGATTTTATTTCATTTTTTTTTACTCAGATGGCAAGGGATTGCCAGACAGGACAGGCCACCAAGCTGTGCCTTATCAGACGCCATCTTGTGACATTGCTGGGGCCTCTTGGCAAATCTGAAGCTCCAGAGATGTGAAGTCACTCTGCAGCCTCCAAATTCCTTGGCAAATCCAGGCCAGGAAAAGCAACAAGGGCCATTCCAGAGGTCCCCCAGCCCAGCTCTCTCTCACAAGGCTTTCTAGGGATATCACCAATTTGGAGTATCAAAAATCTCATCATCAGGTTGGTCCCAGGAACAGAATCCGGTAGGATGATTGGTTAAGAGAAATAAAACCCAGGAGAGAGGAGGGACATTGAGTTAGAGCAGAGATTAGTGTTAGGGTTGGGGTCAGCTGGCTGGGGAATTCTGGGAGTCGAAGCCCACAAGTCTTCACGTTGCCAAGGCTGGAGACCCCTGAGTTAGAGGAAAACTAGGCGCTCAAGGCGCTTGGCCTCTTTCCCACCATACCACCCACCCCGCCCCAGAAGCTCTGCTAGCTCCTCCTCCTGGGTCTTCACGGGGGGGGGAATGAAACCAAGCGCTTTCAGAGAGCCTTGGAAGAATGGTTCCCCCCCACCCGCCGCCCTCAACTGATAACTGTTTTTGCTAGGTATTATGTTATTTATTGAACTGCTGTTTCCATTTATTAGGTAATGGGATTGGAGGTTCATTTTCTACCCAAACATTTTATCCCGCATATCGCTGTTGTAAGCTGTGGTGAGTCCAGAAGGAATTCTGGCACAAAGATTTCAATAATGTAATATAATTGCAGTCCTGCTCCTAAATACCTAAGGACTTCTAACTGTTTCAAGTAGCCAGCGCTCCTTTTTTGATTAACCGGGGCCCCTCCCCATAAAATCTGGGTTTGAAGGATGTTCGCAAGATAAAACTCCTGATATTCCCAGGATTTGTTTGCCGAAGCATTCTCGTCATCCTAATAGGACCTCAGCTCCTCGGCCCTCTCCTATGCCTACAACGCCAAGACTTTTAGCCTCACGTGAGATTAATTAGCAGACCATTTGCCCCTCTTTTCAATGCACACTGAAGCTCTGTTAATGAGCGAGTCTCAGCACTCTGGTGGCCCTTTCTCAAAGAAGGACCAATTGCTAACTGGTCTCTTCTCCCCAGTTAGTTTTTATCCCCATGAGATGGCTTCTTGTAGCCCACACCTGCTCCTTGCAAGGCACTTTGATGAACATCCAGCGGGTTCCTTCTCCAAATGGGGTTACCTGCCTGCAGTTCTCCATCCACCTGCTTCTCCTGATGAAAGAGTGTCCCATGTTTCATGGACAGGCCTCCAGACAGATGGAAACATTGGTGGCTAAGAGAAGCAATGAGGAGGCACCACCGATGATTTGTTCACCTTTACCTGGCATTGTGTATTGCAAATGCACAGGGTCGTGGCTGCCATACTTGGATCCCATGGGACAAAACAGACAAACCAGAGCACAAATTAAAGCCAACCAAAGTGGGGAGGAAGTGGAAGGTGAGAGAAGAAAAAAACAGCCATCAGCAAGATGGATAGACCCCAGTTGCAGGGACAATGGGGCACCCCGGAGGACTAGGGAGAGACCATCATGGAGAATGTCTACATGGACACTGGGAGCTAAAAACAACTTGAAGACACACTGATTATGCAACAGTCTCCAAAATGAGAAGATCGATTAATCTCCATTCAGGATGTAGAACTGCGTCTTGTTAGATAGTTTTAAGATGTTAAGCTCCACCACAAAGGCTCAAGTTTGTAATCAGGTGAGCCCACCCTTGATTCCTGTTGGACTGAAAGGCAACCTGGGTATGACCCACATAAGGATCAGTCTGGCACCCAGAAAAAATGCCTCTGCAGAATTCCATGTTACTTTGACCTGCTGTTTCTTTTTTTCTTTTTCAGACAAGATTCCCTTGCCTTTGGATCAGCACACATCCAGGACTAAAACTGCTATCCAGCTGGGTCCTCAATCAAGGAGTTCAGCATTTAATGTAGTGGATAATACTGCATATTGCACATTTTTCAGCTTGATAATGGCACAAAAATGGGTGATGAGGTCCAGAAACTGGGATGATTTCCATAGCTGCAACCCAGGAGCCATTTCCCGGAATGATTTGTCCTTGGAGAGAGAATCGTTTTTGGATTAAAGGAGAACACCTACAATAATGATTCTTGGGGAGTTTATGGCCGAGCTAGACATCAAATAACTGTCATGACCTCCATGCACATTAACTAATCTGGCAATGAGAAGTTGCCAAGATGGCATTTCAAAAATTGAATTTTATTTTACTATAATAAACTAGAGCTGAGTGCAATTTACATCTGGCTTGTCAGCTTTAAATACTCCAGTATCTAATTCAATGTTCCTCAACAAAAATTTGATGAACTTCAGGAAGAGTTTCCTTTTTATACTGATCAGCTAACTCAAAGGAATTATGCCAGTTATTTGTCATGTTGTCGGCCAGTCAATGCCGGCTGGCGACCCCCAGGGGGAGAGCCTTCTCTGTGGCAGCTCCTGCCCTCTGGAATGACCTACCCCCCGACCTACGTACAACTACGGACCTGCGCCTCTTCCGCCGAGCCTTGAAAACCCATCTATTCCATGCGGCCAGCCTGGCGTAGTTTTGATTGGGCTTTGCTAGGGGTTTTATATGGGGTATTTTTAGAGCAGGCTTTTTATTCAATATTTATTGTGATTTTTATTATTGCCTGTTCACCGCCCTGAGTCCCGTAAGGGAGATAGGGCGGTATATAAATTTAAATAATAAATAAATAAATAAATTCCCAAGATAACTAAAAATTGAGATAACTTCAACTTACCTTGAGAACTATGGTGACAATACAACATCTCTGTGAGCAAATTTTATCCTACTCTGTTAAGAGATTACTTTAATCTGATTCCTTAGAAGTCAGTTATTAGATACCCTGAAAAATTTCTCTAGATGAAGAGATGCATAACATGGTTTTAAGCATGACAACATGATCAAAGCGCACATTATTTTGAACTACAGAAGTCAAAAAAATAACTCTTATGTGGAAACTAAGGCTGTAAAACTCAGATTTTGTTAACCAGACGGAGGACAGGAGCCCTTGAATGATAATAGCTGAACCCAAAAGACCTCATTTATTAAAGACAATGGACTAAGGGGTCTGTTACAACAGAAGCATGACCGATGAGCAAAGATTAACCATGGAGAGATTTTTTTTTTAATTTATTTTTTATTTTTCCAAACTCTCCCCCATACATATACCGTGATATTTATCAGATATTAACATACATTCTTTTTACATTCTTATATATAAGATACTTTTAATGAAATAAATACATCCACATGACTTTTGGTGTTGCTCGCCCATTTCCCCTTTCACTGCATCCCCACTCCTTCTTCTCTACCTTCTTTCTCCCTTCCTTCTCTTTCTTCCCTACTTCCCAACCATGGAGAGATTTTAAGCACAAGACAGGTCTACCTGATAAAAAGATTCAAGGCTGCCCGTCCATTCTGACATCTTCTGGATCCAGCACACCAACATCTGCTTTTTTCAGCTGTTCTCTGAAGCTCTCTGACCAGGTGTCCTCCCCTAAGTCCCACCCAGCAAGGCCACCCATTTGGGTGACCAGAGGAAAGACAACTGTTGTCCAGCATCTATAGAGGCTCCTCACTAGGCAGTGGATTCATTAGCACCGATCTTTCCTTCAAGGGAGACGGACAGGTCATGTCTGGGGTCTCAAAGAGCCCTGGATGAGAATGATGGTCGTGGGAATCTGTGTGGTAGAACAGCTATTAAATTTCAAAGTAAAAGCTTTACTATAACTTTTCCTTGGACAAAATAGAGCTCACGGGTTTTTCCTTCCTTAGCACATAAAACAGAGGAATGGAGTGGCGCAAGTGGACGAGAACCCCAGAGACTGTTGCTTTTCCCTTTCTGACCTCCCAGTAGGACAGCTGTAGGCCTGGCTGGAGAACGGTTGACCAGTCCTGTTGCCTTGGGGCACTGGAGTATCCAGGGCAAAGGTGAAAAGGAGAGAAAAGGGAAAGAGAGCTCTGCTGAGAACCCTAAAAGTAAGGGATGTGGCAACCTTCCAGTAATAACCACCACAAACCACTCCATCATTTAGGAAGCGCCACTTAGATCAAAGAGTCCCACATAAGACACTGGGATAGTCTAAGATTGTAGGGTGGGTGGGAGGTTTGTGGTGTGCAAAATACCAGGCATGCTCTGAGGGAGCCGTGACTCTATACACTTCCCAAAGAGACCTAAATTCACTTTAGGACAAGAGTATCTCAACCGCTGAATGAGAGAGAGAGAAACTTTAACACAGCCTGGACCCTTTTTGCAGCTTTAGCTCAGAGAAAGACCCCACGTCTTCCAAGCAGACCAAGCTCACTGTTTCGTGTAAAATAATTCCAAATACTGTAGTGCAATCCCATTAAAAGCTGTTTCCCACTTTTTTCTTGCTCGCATGAGATTCAGGCTGCTTTGCTCGCAATAAAAGAAAGCATTGAGCATTTTTTTAAAAGCCTAACAATAACAGTATGCATTGGCTGAGTGGAGAAGATAAAATCTTACTTATTAAACTATGTGGATTGAAAAGAAAAATGGGAGGGAAGCAAGACTCTGCTGAAGTTGAAATAAACCCAGTGGGATGTTTCATGCCATAGCCACAAATTTAAGCCAAGAGGATGGGTGTCCACCACAAACCCTTGGGTAGCCTTTGTTCTGGCTTGGCTTCTCTTTTGGAAGCAGCCATGTTTCATGCTGATGAATGGCCAATGCTGGAGAACAAATCTAAAGCTAAAAATGCTTCCCATCCATCCTTTCTGAGGCATTTGCTCAAAACAGCTTAAAATGAGTTCCATTCTTTGAACTTATCCCTGCACCTGCCCTTCTGAAGGGACAGCTTGTTGACACCTGTCATTTTCCCACAGACCACAAAACATAAATATATAAGCATGCCTTTTTCTATTTTTGGAAACCTCACAAATCTATTAATTCAGCCAAGAAATAAAGTAGCTTTTACAATTTTTCTTTGAGGCGGGGGAATCTCTCTGAAATTATTATTATTATTATTTATTATTTATTGAATTTATATCCCGCCCTTCTCCTTGCGGACTCAGGGCGGCTGACAATCAGTTAAAAAATACACCAATAACAATTACAAAATTAAAATTAGTTAAAAAGAAATATTTAAATGTTGTCTAATTAAAATATGATTAAAAACCCCTCTAAAAATTGCCCTAGGCCAGTCCCGCTTGTTGGAATAGCCAT
>NW_015386487.1:669355-685434 GCF_001527695.2 Protobothrops mucrosquamatus
TTAAAAAGAGAGATGCTAATGTGACATTTTAGCAGCACAAAAGGAGATTCTGTTCTAAAATTAGGGCATAAATCAAACAGATATTCTCTCAGACATACAATCAACCCCAATTTTACTCCTCCTCTTTCTACATTAAGGGTTGTATTAAATTCGAAGCAGCACGTTTTAACAGAAGATGCTACACTTCGAAGTTCACAAGAGGGCCAAGAAGAGCAGCAGCTCGGCAAGTCATGTGAGCTTCACCTAAACACCAAACTAGCTGGAGAAGAAAGAAAAAGAAATGGAAAGAGAGACCTGGGGGAGAGGTGTATTTGAGGCACTTGGGTATCCCCCACACCAGGAATTGGGAGGGGTCCCACATGTCCTTCCAAGACCTCGAGGGTCATTTTGCTTTGGACTTAGCACCTATGGAAACCCAACGGTTGTGCTTCCAAAGTGTCTTCTTCCGTGAGGTCAAGGGTAACAGCTGAGGATTGCACACTACAATGTTGTGGGTGGATGGTTCCAAGATAAGCACTACATTTGATTTATTTACTTCTCAATGCAATTACAATTAAATTAATCAAAATTAATATGATCACTCCCCAGTTAAATATTTTCCCCTTCTGTCTGATTAACTACAATCTGGGAGCAACTCCTGGTGATCTCTGGGGACAGCACAGGGTTTTCTGAGGCTGCTCCAAAGCTTCAAGCTGCACGGTTCTGGTGATGGCTTAGAGTGCAAATCCAGCCAATTACGGCTTATTCAATGAACCACGGCCTAGCGTGGCCTCTTCATACATGTCAAATACAATGCAACTCAAGGCTTCCCCTGTGGCCCATGCTGAGCCACTTGGGGAGGCCACATTCACCAGTCGTGCTCCCCCCTGCAGGAACGAGGAGCAGAAAGTCCTATGGAAGGAAGCCCACAGCCTTTCCTCCTCCTTCTGAATCCATCGGCAGACAAAGAGGTTTGCTTCTACCAGTGGGCTCTTTTTTGCTCTGGGAAAGGGATTGTTCTTCCATTGTTGGGGGAAGAAAAGGCGGTTTTTTTCCTTTTATTTGCCTCACTTAGGCCTATTTAAATAACTTTGACTATAATTTGGCATTGTTAATATGCAAATGTTAATGGCTATTTTCTCCCCTTTTTTGTATATTATGCCTTCAATTTCCTCCACTCAGTATTTCTTTCAGGACTTTTTCATAAGTTGAGGTGGAGGAGGAGGAGGCCTCATCATGGAGGAAGCCTAGGAGAGAAAGGGTCCAGCCTCTCACCCATTGTTCAGAATTCTGAAGGTAAGAGAAGAAATTAATAGATATTGCAAACAAGTGTGAATGAAATATGGAGGGGTAGTTAAAAAGAGAGAAAGAGAGAGAGAAAAGTGAAGTGTTTTACTGAGCTTAATGCATTAGAAAAACATCTCCCAACCATCCAGGAATGCAATAACTAGACTTAAATAGGCCACAGGCGATTTTTTCCAAAGGGGGAAAAATATCTGAGGCTTTATAGTACAGAGGGGGAAAAAACCACAGTGCATAAATTAGCATCCCCTTTGTTTTGAACTCAATGAATTTATATCATCCTTCAACACTGTTTAGGCAAAGCAAATACAAACAAGCAAATCACATTATTCTTTCCAATCCACACACAAAAATGATCTGGATATTCACATTTAAAATTGCTATCATGGATTAGCTTAAGGCAATTATTTCTCCTGCTGCATTCTTTTTACAATAATTTTAAAAAGAATTCATGTCTCTCGCCTAACAAGAGAAATGAAATCCCATTAGTTGAGTCTCCAGTGGATATTAACGTTCCTTTTGTTTACAAAGGTTAATATCTCCCAAATAAAGGAACACACACTGCCTGTTAAAATAATTACATCATGACATTTCAGAAAGGTTGGCAGATAGACATGGTTTCAAGCAAGGGAACAAAGTAAGTAGGGATACAAAAAAAACCCCCTGTGATTTAAATAAACGGAAGCCATTGGTTATTCTGTCCCGAATGCTAATGCTGTGTTTGTCTTTCATCCATCCCACAGGCCCTGCACTTTTCAGAGTTCGTGTTCAGAAGGCCATCCGGATGACCACAGAAAATCAACCTTCTGAATGCAAGAGGCCATTGGCTTCCAGGGGTCAGAACTTGCTTCATCATGAAGGAATGGATTGCCCCCTCCCATCCCACCTCAGAGGGTCTTCCAGTTATTTGTGATGACAGCTGGAGCAGTTCCAGGGCTGGAAGGAAAGACCCCCTGTGTTTCTTGGTAGTCTTTCCAGCCTTGTTGGTGGTTTACATCAAGTCCAACTACAAGGATAACCAACATGAGTGTGCAGATGAGTTTTGTTGGAAAAGATGTTGGTCATTTGAGGCTGACAACTACAGGAGAAAGTTGTAATGGGGACCTCTACTTTGTAGACTGCATTGTTATTCCTTCCTTCCTTCCTTTTCCAGGGGCAACTGGAAGGACCGTCTCACAGTCCCTCACTGGCAACTATTGGGCATTTCAGAATGAAATCAGAAAGTGCTCCGAGCCCCGATACCACAGCCCAGATCCCCTGTAGCCAAGGCTGGCTATGATTTTCCAAAATAGGACAAAGAGATCTGAGGTTCTCCTTCCCCGCAGAGAGGGGACTCTGGGCTGCAGCCTCTCTGAAGGAAGGCAACGTTGTGCCTTTAGTACCTCTGAGGTAATGAAGTATTGCAGTCAACTCCTCAGAACCTTAATGTAACATTAGCATATTAACAGAAAGGCAAATTATACTCAAAGCTATTTAAACAGGCCTAAGTACACCCAGGCAAATAAAAGGAAGCCCACCTCTTCTTCGCCCAACAATGGCACAAACATCCAGAGCTTGTCAGGGCCGTGTCCAATTCCGCAGCCCCTCACCTGCGCATTGCCTCAGCAACTAAGTGGCGCCCACGCGAGCAGCATTATGCATTGGCGGGGTGCCCCCACCCCGGCTCTGCGGGGCGCAAGGAATTAGGGGCTTGCAAGGAGCTCAGTGGGACACCAAACAACTTGCCCTTTGCCTTTTGTAAGCATGTTAACACAGCACGTCAAAGTAAATATTCGAGACAAAAGCCCACCAGCCCCGCTTTGGGGAGGAAGAAGAAAAGGCGTGCTAGGCAGCACTCGCATGACTAATGGAGACGGTCTCGGCCGCCTGCTCTCATGCAAATCTTCCCTGGAAACCGGCGCTTCGCTCAGCCCTGTGATTGTCCAAGTGAGGCAGGTGCACTTAGCCGGCCTCTGCCCTATCGCACCATCCAAGGGCCCACAAGGAGGCTTCCCCAACCGCCCACCTGTACAAATTGTGACACCCTCATCCCAGAGAGCCATCCCAGCAGAGTTCCAGGAGGGAGATCCCTTGTGTGTCATCTCAGCCCCCCCCCGCTTGCACGAGATCCCGCATAAAAGGTCCCCATCTGGGCTGGACTGCAATTACAACTCCAGCAGATCCTCGCCTGAACGGGACCGTAATCCAAAGCGCCTGCTGCAGGAGGGGGCGAGGTCCAAACATGGAATCCTGCACCGGAGCAAAGTGAAATGAATCAAGGGGAGTCTCTTTGCCAGAGCAAGGGAGGAAGAGGAGGGCCAACGTGATGGTGTAGCAGCGAGTAACAACCACAATGAATTGATCATATGCTGTCCTCTCTGGGGACCAATTTAACAGGGAGATGGCCAGTTCTTTCTGTCCAGGCAACTGTAACACACAATTGCTGTTAATAAGCTCCTATTGTACTTTATCGTGGGATCTCACTCATGCATCACATCTACTCTGGAAAGGTAGCTGGTCTCCTCATTTTTCATGCAGAAGAGAAGTTTCTCCAGGAAATTCCCTTATTTGTTCTAGCAACAGATTACCATTGTTTTTTTTTTTTGTGTTTTTTTTTGTACATATTGCAAGAATAGTGTCGCATCTGCCTTACCCATCAAATGATGGCAAATTTTGAGGAGAGCAGTGTTTTACAGATGTTCCTCTCAACTAAAATATATTTTCCACGTCAGGCTGACAATTTTCCAGCTGACTGGTTGAACATGCAGCTCGGAGGCTTGCTCTGCCGACTGAGATTGGATGCAGATGGCAAGGTTAGCAATCCCTTTCTTCTCCTATTAAAACTTCTCTTTGCCACCATAATATTTTGTAAACGTACACCACAAATGGAAACCATTCTGGCATTCCATAGCAGTGGAGAGAAAAACCTGGTCATCTGCTGCAATAATCTACTTTTAATACCTTGTTATACAGAGCTACCTTCCAGACAGGTGTGGCTTCTTTCATAGATGAGCTATCGGTCACATTTGCCTAGTAAAGAATTGCAAAGGGCCACTGGGTCTCCAAACAACTGACACCCAAAGTTTGCTCCTGCCTAACATGGCCTACAATATTTATTTTTTATTTAAAAAGTCCCTCTAGAAACAACAGCCTTAAAATGAACTGCAGGACTTGCCTGGACCCAGAGCCCAGCCTGCTTGGCCCAGGAGATGTTTAAGAGATTACACATCTAGGCCAAGTGGCATTAGAATCCAAGCGGCTCTTAACCAATCTTGGCTGATCTTGAAAAGGCGAGGTCAGGCTTCATTAGTGCTTGGATGAGAAACCCCCAAAGCTGAAGAAGTAAAACAAAATCCCAACACATGAGAAAACAACAACAACATCCTAGCAGCAAACGGTGGCAGAGTTATGGCAGTATCCATGAGTTCAGCACGAGGATGGCTTATTTTCTGCAGCAAAGTCACTATGGAATAACCTCACTGGGGGGGGGGGGAGGGTTTAAGAAGAGATTGGACAACCATTTGCCTAAAATGGCACAGGGTCTCCTGCTTGAACAGGGGGTTGGACTAGAAGGTCCTCTGTGATTCTGTTAACATAAAGGACAATTATCTATGGAGATTCTCAGTTATCCTGCTCCTGGTTGTCCAAAAAGTGCTTTTTCAAGAAGCAACTGGAGCTGAAGAAGCTTCTTGGATGAGAAGCGAAACGTCTTAAGAACAAGAAAGTCCAGTTGCCTCTTGAAAAAGCACCTTTGGGATAAAGGACAATTGCTTCTATATTAATGAGCAGAAGGTTGAAGCCTCAGATAAAGCAGATAACCCCTTCTTGGCAGCTGCATTGCTGGATTACTGGCAGAATCAGCAGAGGACATTAAAAGGATCAGAAATGGGTCTTAGAAGATACTCTGGTTCACATTTGTACCCCGCTTTCTATGGCATGGATATATTATAATATATGACTATATAACCACAGTGGACACCAAGAATGGATCCCTTATATTATTTTCATCTTTACTAGCCCCCCTCCCTCCCCCCGATTTCTCCTCCAAGCTAAAGCAACCCTTGTGCCTTCTTTAGGGGAGGAAGTGCACCTTATTCTATTTTGTCGCTTTACTGTGAATCATTGTTAGAATATCCACATCACCACTCTTAGATGCCAGACCTGAAACTGCCAAAAGAGGCTATGACAAAGTATGGATTTGGAAAGAGATTACAAAAATATATTTTGGGAAGGAAGTTGTTAGAAGCATCTAGAGAAAATTTTGATCAATATGTGTTCCTCTGATATAAACAGGCTGGGTAGCTGGGAAAATTTACTACCTGCAAAAAACATTGGATGGATGGATGGATGGGAGGGAGGGAGGGAGGGAGACAGGCAAACAGAGAACAAAGCACCATGCAAATTACATCCTCTATTCAATTATGGGAATTAACAATGTCACCAGAAGAGTATGGAAGATAAAAGATTACAAAAGACAGAAGTCCTTTAAAATTTCATATTCCGCTTGTTGCAAATGCTGCACATTCTCTGATTAAATCGTTGATGTGATGCAAAGGCAGCATTTCTACCTCTACTTCTGCTGATGCTCACAAGCGGAATATGGGCCTTGGATGGTTGATGTGGTCAGCAAAGCCCCAGGACTGAGCATCCTCCCTCTTGGGGCAGCCCCCACAGAGCCTGGAAAACAACTAGCCAGGCCTTGGAGAAGCAACACTGCTGAGCCCCATTCCTTGAAAAATGCTTTTCTTCTCCAGAACCTTTAGGAGAAATGAGGGGCAGTGGAAAGGGAAGGACTCCGTGCCCTAGCTATATCCATTCTAAACAGCTCTGCTTTGATGCTCTTGCCACGTTCCAGTCTAAAAATATCAATTCACTGAAAGATCCTTCCCATCCAACAAGCATCCCTGTCTTTCGACTTCCCAGCTTTTTTTAAAGCTCAGCCAGATTCTTCCAGGAGCCAAGTCTCAGTATTGAATATGAACATGGCCTCCTTCCGACAGACCGGCAGAAAAAAAAACACTTTATGTCCATCCAAGATTTGAGTGTGGCTCTCTGAGCATCCAAAAAACAAGATTAAACCTCTCATTGAACATTGAATGGAGGCATTAGAGCAGTGGTTCTCAACCTGTGGGTCGGGACCCCATTTGGGGTCGATCTACCATTTCATGGGGGTCGCCAAGCAAGACTGTCCGCCATTTTTTTTGTCCGCCATTTTTTTTGTCCGCCATTTTTTCCCCCTTTTCCGGTGGGTGCCTTACCTCCCTTGGGCTGGGCCAGCTGGTGGTCGGCCTGCTCCATCTCTGCCGCTTGCCAGCTACGCCTCGGCCGGCTCAGGGGGCGGAACCACGCATGTGCGGCGCTCCCAGGCAGGGAAAGTCCTCGACTTACGACCGGTTGGGTAGTCCTCGACTTACGACCGGTTTAGTCCTCGACTTACGACCGGTTTAGTCCTCAACTTACGACCGGTTGGGGTCGCGGCATTAAAAAGGTTGAGAACCACTGCATTAGAGGGACACCCATTCATGTTAGAGGTCCATCAAGGTCCAGGTTCTGCTGGAAAACCCACATTTATGGGCTGCTTCTGCCAGCTTATCTTCAGCAAGTGGAGACATGGCCTGAGCTGGTAATTCTGGGGCTTGGGCTGACCCTGGTCATCTCTGCAAGCCTCGGATTGTCCAAGCGGCTTTCAGAAACAAGGAAGCCTCTCTGCAGTACGTGGCAAAGAGCTGAACAAAATCCACTACTGCAGAAGCAGCCATAAATAAATATTTGACCGAAGAGGATTTTTTTTTGCAAAATTGCAATACACATGTTGCATCTAAATCCTTGCAGAGACAGATGGTTCAGACTTCTATTAGCAATGAATAATGAGATGTGTCGTGAAAGGTGTGAGCTTTCTATTTAACCTTGTTTTGCTTGCTATTTTCCCCAATAAATGTCGGATGCGCAGCAGTTTCCATTTTTTGCAACGGTGGGGTGAAGGGGGTGGGGACTCCAGTTACTGCAATAATCTGAGAGAGCAGCCTGGGCTGGCACTCTTTCCCTCCAAGAAAGGAACTGAGAAGCACTCAGTAAAAACCGAACAGCCCCTTTCTAGCTGCCCCCGTCCCTCGGGAGAGTGCTTCCCCCCCCCCAATGCCAGTTCAGCATCGGCTTCTCTGGCATGGAGAAAAACCTCTATAAGCTGCTTCAGAAAGCTTTTGAAGATGCCTAATGGGTTGGGTTTCCATTCTGCAGGAGTTAGTTGTTACGGAGAATGAGTTTCCTTGGTGTGATGATGGATAGAAAAAGATTTATTGTGGTGGCTGTTATTGGTTTTCTATTTTGTGATATAATGTTTGTTACCTTTTTTATTGTGTTCTTTCTATGTTGCTTTTAGGAGAGAGACTAAGTGGTATATAAACACAGTAAATAAATAGCGGAATCGTAAGCGGGCTGGCTGGTGCCAGCCCATTTCTGGCTTCTTATACACCATTACAGTCCCTGAAACTGGTACGTTTCTGCATCATGCAGCAACACAGGCGCAACACAGAGGCTGCCGCTTGAAAATGGGTGGAATCTAAAATGTGTATGCAGAACCTTGTAGAGGACTGACAGACAACATCACAGAGCACTGAAAGAGGTGATAGACCTCTCCTGCTTACATCACTCCCCCAGATAGTTGCACTTATCTAGAAAACAAACTAAAACAAACCAGCATTTCAAAACCTATTAGGAAAGAAACAACTTAGTATCCTTCAAATGTTTTGGGTTCCAATTCCCATCTGCCACAGCTAACATACTAGTCTAGAGGGCAAGCAGTGGTTGCTATGCAACAGGAAAGCTTAAAAGGAAGAAATGGAGGTTAAGTAAATCTGCATGGATCTTCAATAAAAACACAAAGTACATTTCCACCCTGGAAACCAGGACGAAAACATTCTTGATATCCCAACCATTATATGGTTCCTGGTCTAATCTAAGTGTTTATTTAAAAACCCACAATCACCAGCTTCTCCTCCACTGAAGTATTTCAGGTTCCTTCTTGCTAACATAGATAAACTTAGTAAGATGAGGAGCTACTAAAAAACTAAGTCTGGTTGTACATACGACATAGTCCATGTTCCCCTTGTTCTTCTGCAGCAAACCCCTTGTGGTTCTTTCCTCCGACTGGCTGGTCAATGGATGGTGACTAAAAGGGTCCTTGGTCCTCTCTCCTTCTGTCCTTGCCACTCCCGAACTTCGTTTCCCACCCAGCCCCCACATTATGAAGGAAAAGAAGCAAACAATACGGATACTGCAGTGGCCACACTTGAGTTGTCACAGGTTGGTTAACTCAGATGAAGTGATGAAAAATGCAAGAAGAGAGAAGGACACGGCATTCTCTTCAGTCAATGAAACAGAACTTCACTTTCAAAGCCTTCAAGTAAAGATTGTGCTGAGATCCAACTGACAGGATGCAGGATGACCGATGTTCCCAGCGCATCACCCCGTCCCTTTCATCGACAGTCAGTGGGCAGTCTTGAGGAGTATGAATGATGGAGAATACCACACAGTGAAGAGCACTGTGCTCTTACTTTCATGAAAGGAAACATTTTTTTCTCCAAATAAGTTGCTTTTAAAATGGCAGAAGCACCTTAGATTCCTGCAAAAAGTAGGGGTAGGAGCAATGTAGGATGTGGGCTTTCTTTGAAGGGGACAGGAGGGGAGGAGATCTTTTGTTTAGTTGCAATGTCGTCATCATCATTTTAGCCCTTGTCTATCCACTGCAGGATGAAGGCCTCTTCCGCATGTTTCCAACCCATATGGTCCTCGGCTTTCTTTTGCCAGTTGGGCCCGCCATTCTTGCTGATGTCATCACTCCATCTTGTTTTAGGTCTCTTTCGTGGACGCTTTTTATCAAGTGGCAACGTATGGAGGTCTATTAGCAATGAATCTTGAGTCTTGAAGCAAAGACTCAAGCCAAAAACAGCAGACCTTCCTCAAATGTTCAGGCCAATGAACTTACGAGAAACAAATGATGGAGTTGAAAAGTAGCCTTTCAACAAATTTATGTAGCTTAAGCATGGCATATTTTCAGGGTAGGCAACTAAGCACATCCCTAGCTACATACAGAAGCATCGTGGCAGTCTAAAAAGATGTCAGGGCTGTGGGTGGAAGGCAGGCTGAATTGGGCTGAACCCAAGACAGCTGGAAGGGGCGATGAGCTGTTAGTCCGGTTGACAGATAGGAACCCACAGAAATGAAGCTAAGACTGAGAAACAGCCTAGGAATCACAAGGAGTCTCCAAATTCTACCCAAATAGTGGGAAATTGAGCATTTCGGTCCATGAATCAGATTTATATCATTTACAGATAGTTTCCTCCATTCCCTTGACACTGACTGAAACTATATATGCATAAGCAAGTATTTTTGGCTAAATGAGTCCCGAAATGTAGACTCAGGGACAGCCTCAACTATGTTCATTAGAGCAAAAATGAGTCACAAGACTCATGGAAGGTGAGCAGATTCTCTTAAGCCGAAGCTTAGTTACAAATGTTCTATTAATGCCCTTTGAGAAAGGGCCATCTTAGCACAACACCCCAATTACAATGAAGAATTACAGGGGGAAAAACAAACACACAGCAGACAACAGAAGAGAGAGAGAAAAGCACAGCTGCTGTTGCTGTAGCTTCTGCTAGTGCCTCCATGTTGCTGGAAAGCTCCAATCAACCAGAGGAAGTCAGCGATCTACCACATCTCCAAGGTCATCTTACCTCCATCGCCTTCAGGGGGAGGGGGAGGGGTTTATTTGTTGTGTTCACCTGTCACCAGCACCAACAAAAATGACCTCTGTGTACTTACAGGGAGTCAAGGTTGTCTTGCCCCCAAGGAAAGAAGGCTTCCTGGCTCACAACTGAGCCTCTCAATTCATACGCTCGAATCCTATTGGTGACAACGCAAAGAAGGGAACAAAGCCGCTTCCACTTCTTCCCAAGGATTAATTCATTCTCTGTGTTAAAAATAAACGAGGATTTCAGCCAGCTACATACCGGCGCATTCACACATCGATTGAGAAGGTTGAAAGTGAGCTGGTGCTTCACTCTTTTCTTTTTTCTTTTTGTCATTTCTCTCTATTGTTATATGACAAAATGCAAGCACAAATATTCCATTTTTCTGAGCAGCGCCAGAGATATATTGTGAGCAGGGAGATGCTTCTTGCCAGGACAAACCTAGACAAGTTTGGGATAAGCATTTTGGTTTAGTTAGCCTGCCCCTAAAGCAGCCCTATTCTGGCAAACACTCCAAATTTGTTTATGTTTAAAAAGGAGAAGGAAGCGCTCAAACCTGTAACATTGCCCCACTGCCTGACATCCCGTAGTAAAGTCATTACTATCAGACACATCTCTTTTTAATGTTGTCCTTACAAAAGGCATTTTATTTTGGCAGGGATTTTACTGCTGCAAGTTTCTTTCTCCAAGATCATTTTTACTCTCTAATCCCAGCTTCAGTGGAAAAGCAAATTAACTTCTCACTGCAGGCAGAACTGAATCCTGCAAGTTTTAAGTTCCATCAGGTTTTCGGCAGGTGACAACAAGAGGCAGCCAGCAAGCCCTGAGTGGTAGAACAGAAAAGGATGTGATCGGTCCCAATTTGCTGTTCAAATCAAGGGCAAGGGGAAAGTGGCTGTCTGAGTGCTTCTCCTCGGCCCCAAAGCAGATGTTTTCTTGGGCGGGATGAGCAACTCAGGGTTAGGGTCTTGCTTTACACCCCGAAAAGCCTGGGCTGGGAAACAGCTCTGGAGAAGGCAGGGTGGGCCAACAAAAAGACCCTCCGAGGCCAAGGCGGGCCGAGGCAGAGGCATCACAGCTTGCACAGCGCATGTGTGTCATTCCTTGCTAATTAAAACTATTCATGCACATTTGTCAAGGGAAGGAATAAGTCTCCATCTTCTTGTATGAAGTCCCCCTTTTCAATTTAATCCAGCATGTTTTGACAAAAGCACTTTGGAGAGGCATTTGTCACTAGCCAACTTTAGACAAGGTTAATGAAAGTTCTGTCACTAGAAGGCCCAGCCTGCTTTAAATTACAGATGTCACACGCCATGACGAAAGAAAGGGCACGCTGTTACAGTCCCATAAACTATCCTCTCCAGGGACACACAGGTAATTGCATAGCTCATTAAAAACTGTTTTAATTATTAATTGACCGTGTCAGAGTTGTCCTTTAAAGTCAATTTTAATTCTTCTCTCTTTTTGGTAAGCAGAATGGCAGCTGACCTACAGAACCTGGTGTACCAGCACAAAGGACCAGCAAGAAAGGTGTGGAAGGCAGAAGATGCCATGGCAACCACAGTCACCTGGCAACCTGGCCAGGGGAGGGTCTCTTTTCTACACTCAAAGATAGGGAAGATTCTTCCATGGGGAGCGGCATTTTGTGTGTCAGGAGAATGTGCGTTTGTGGAAGTTCTGAATTGAGATGCCAAGTGGGAAGGAAGGAACAGCTTGACAGAAGACAGTTGTTTCTGTGTTAGTGTATCATCTTTGGGGGCATTTTCATTCTCACACCTCTGTTAGCGACTACCTCAATTGGTGGCGAGCCAGTGTCAACCCCACTGAGGCTTGGAAGTTAAGAAGGACGGGGCAGCTAGTTCTGGGTTGGGAGCCCTCAAGAATCACAGGCCAGGCTGCCAACTCAAAAATATCTCTCAAAAGACAGGAGAACGTTGCATTTATGAGCCTGGGGATTCATGGGCATTTTGTCTTCTGGACATCATAAGGCACAAAAGAAATGAACTGATGGGGTCTGCAGATCTCCAAGCACCCATCTACTTTCAGAAGGGAGAACCCTGGATTTATTAACTAGCCACACAGGTGCCTCTTTGTGTGTTCAAGAAAGTGGGGGAGAAAGGAACTGTAGAAGTAGAAGGAGGTCCTTCTGCTGGAGACGCCAGTGGTGAGCTTCAAGGAGTCCTTTCAGATTTATAAGGGAAGTCCACCCATAATGTCAGGTGAAAAAGTGCTAGAGGAGTTATGAGCAAGCTGAACCCTTGAGGGAAGGGAAGGAGCACTCCCAGCTCACACCCCCAGGAATTAATGGAGAAGTTTCCACCACAAACTATTGCCCACAATTAATTTCCAAGCCTCAAAGAACACTTTTGCTCCCTATCACAGGCCACAGGGGCACCTTCTACCTCATGCTTTTGCTAATCCAGATTGGGAAAAAGTGGTGGCCAAAGTCAAAAAGGTTAGGACACATTTTTATCCTATATACTGAAGTTGGGTTTTGCATTTGTAAATAAAAACATAGGATGCTTTCGCAGGATATGGCATTGGGACCAGGACTTCAGCAAAACAGGCTGACTGAAAACGCTCTAAGGCCAGAGGTGCACCTTCAGCCAATGAGATCAGTGATGTGCCTTGTTATTTATAAGTGCTGCTGGGTTGGGGAGGGGACATAATGATGCTTCACTGTCTTTTGAGGGGGGGATTTGGAGTCACTAAAGTAGATCTTCCTTAAAGGCTTCTTACTCCCGCTATGAAGGGAGGCAGCTTCCCCAGATACTCATCCCCACCCTGAGATGGTAGTTCATGGCTGACAGCTAAATATTCCTTGTTGTGCCCATGGGTGAAGTATGAATGCCGCACACTGTGCCAGCCAAGAACCAGACTTGCCCTTCCTCTTGAGTTCTTGAGCTTCACTCGAGCTTGGAGAATTTGCACTAGGCATTATCCAGCGATGGAACCCAGAGGACGCATTAGAAGCAGGGATGTTGGGGCCCAAGGCTTGCATCGCACATCTCAGCTGCACAGCAGGCACCTGGATAATTCAAGTCCAACAAGCAACTGATTATTCCAATTTGAGTAATAACCAAATTACTTTAATTGGAAAAAACCTACAATTTTGCTTTTGCTGAAATGAAGTCCGCAGATCAGATGAAAATGGTGGAAGCAAACAAGGACCTAAAAGAGGTCACTCTGGGCAGATGGAGATGCCCACCACAGCTATCTCTGGATCTTTAGCAACAAAGGGATGGTTTATTATGCCGAAATTGGAAAAGAACTCAAGCCATGCAATTGAAAAGGAGCAGGGTAACTGAAAAACCATTTGAGAGAAGGATTGAAAAGGAGTGACTAATGCATTAGTCATGTGCCAATAAATACACACCTATCAAGAAAAGAAGTTTGCTATATCCCACCATCCTAAGGGGGAAAGAAGAATAGATGAGGAATATAAGGCTCAATTATTCCAACTGGAAAGTTGAGCAGGCAATGACTTCATCCCCCTGAAATAGACAAATGGTGAAACTTGATTTCTGTGCCATTTGTGGGATCGTGTACTCCGTGTACTTGGGGGACAGAGAGTGGAGGGAAGCGTATCAAATTAGAAGCAGGGCCAGGAGCTCCACTTATGGGAAGCATCCTTCCCAGGCTGGGCAAGGCTACCCAAAGGTGTGGCAAACAGGAGCTGCGGTGCAGGGGTTGCCCTTCATCGCGCCTGGGAAGAACAGACAGACATTTCGTCCGGCGGAGCTGGAAGATAAGGAAGGGCAAAGCCAAAGGAAGAATGGGTTTTCATGAAAAACCAGAATGTTACACATTCGCAAAGAGCGGCATGCAAAGTATAATTAAAATATTATCTGCCTGATAGAAGTGCAATATTCTATATTCATCTTCACTCAAGCCAAGATTAGCTTCCATTCAATTCAGAGACACTCAAAAGAACAGATTGTTCTTTAGAAATGGATAGCGTAGATCAGGTACTACACAGATTTGTGGCTGCAACAGACACCTCAGAACAAAAGATGCAAATATAGATAAGGGGGATGATGCAGGCTATCAGACGCATTGCTCTGGATAGAACCTATATCCAGTTCCAAGTGCTCCAGAATTTCTCAGAGGAATAAAGGCAGCCAAAAAACCAGGCTCCACGGCAGATGCTTCTACCAAGAAATATGACACTGATCCATAAAGCAATCAGGGTTTTGACCAAGGAAGATAAAGCTTTTATTAGTGGGTAATTTGTAATGAGGGATGTAATGAGGTAATTTGTAATTTGGATGGGGAGAATGCAAACATCTTAGCTCCCTGGATTGACTGATTGATTGATTAGATGTATAAGGCTGTCCAACTCATAACAATGTGACTTTGAGTAGCCTCAGTGATGGTCAATACCACTGATAGTCAACCAACAACCACCTAATGCTCTTGGATTCTTCTTAAGAAAGTAACGGGAGGCACCATGATCCTGTTTACCTGTGGCTGTCCTAAAAGGCGGTCCAAAGATTCCAAACAGTAGAGCAAGAGAGAAATGGAATTGTCCTCCTTGCCTTCTGCATTCCTTTCTAATTCTGATCGGAGGATTTAGAATTTTAAAACCCTAAATGAGATCCTTGGTGCTCTCTGGCCTTGGTTGCTTTCTTGCAGGTGTTTCATGACCCAACCAGGTACCATCAGTGCTAGAAGAGAGGGGGTTTCTAGCACTGATGATATTACCAAGTTGGGTGAAGAAACATCTGCAAGAAAAGCACCAAGTTCAAAGAGCACCAAGGACCCCACAATTCAACCCTGGGCTACAAACATCCTCTTCTATAGGAACCCAAAATGCTTTGCAGCTACTCACATCTGTATTTCCCCAAGCCTTGGACATCAGCAGAAGTGGGTCTTCTTTTTGGCTCTCTGGAGACAGAGATATTAAGATGATGAAGATCCCCTTGCGGTAATCACACATAAATGGGGTACTTTTCCACTGTAAGAAGCTTTACCATGATGTTAATTGTGCATATTTTATAACGGTGCTGACTGGTGATATGTTTTTCTTAAACAATTTAATTTTTGAAGGCAATCTTTGGAAAGTGGGTATCCCCAGAAAGCAGCAGAGAAAGGAATCCAAAATTGGCCATTTTGCTTTTTATAAAAAAATAAAAACGATTTAATTAATAGCTTTTGATCACGGCTGGAGACTGATGGATCGTGAAGTGCTCCTCTTGCTCAGGTAAATGAAGAGTTGGAGGGGAACACTTTTTATGCTGATGATCACCTCTATAGGAAATATGATCACAATGGCAGCAGAAGATGACAAGTATTAAAGATACTCTATTATACAAGGCACCAATTAGTTTTATTAGACCATCAGTGAGCATCAATTAGGTTGATACAATCAAGCTTTGTGTCATTGAATCTGATCCTCCACAGCTACTGGAAACTAGATACGCACACAACTTTCTCCCCACATCTGATGCTAACACAGTCTTTGTCTAATGTTGTGTGCCAGACTCCTGAGTGCCAAATAAGAATCTTATTTTCCTGATATAGACCGGCAACTGTTGCCCTATTTTAACTCATTGTGGCTTTCCGCTCAAGATATTTAGTTATCAGATCTCCACAACAACTGATGGATCAAGAACCACAATACACAGATGCAACGACTTCTATTATTCTGATTTAAGAAGGAGGAAGGGCTTCATACTTGACCTCCTTCAGTTTATTCAAACCACAAGTGGAACCTCAAATGTACAAATCAACCATCATGATCTTAGAAGCCACTAAAAACTGAAGATGACTGCCCAGGTTCGAATCCCATAAAGGGTATGGCTAACTGATGAGAGCAGAACGAGCTTGAAATGGTCATCTTAGTCTCCCAATTTAATTCTTTAACTCTTTGTCAGAAAAAGAAATTTGGATTTAAAATGTTTCGCAGTTGCGACTTGAGCCTGCTTAACGCCCCTAGTTCTCCTGCCGTGCTAGAGGCAAGGTGCCTACTCCCGTGTAGGGGGTCCCTTTAAGTGTTTCAATGACTTCCTCCACTCCCGTCCTCCAGGTGGGCGTAGCCCTTTCTATCCCCCCCCCCCCCCCCCCCCCCCC